>NW_028297119.1:914005-1087697 GCF_055798465.1 Pogonomyrmex barbatus
GTGATTAATTACATGAGTACGTAATCATGAAGAGTCAAAAAATTGATTTTTATAATAATGTTTAAAGATAAAATATTTAAATTTATAATTTAAGATATTTTGAGAGAAGTTTGGTTCTCTCCTCATTTTCTCAGAAAAAATTAATAAAAAATTTATACAAAAATATTTATCTTTATAATATTAAAATAATTACATAATCTCATAAAATTTCAATAATGTTGTATTGATATCTTGAAACTTTTTCACATATTTAGTAAATGTTTAAAATTATTTCTAATATCTTGTATCAAAGAAGTTAAAAAAATTAAAATAAAAGATAAAATTATTTAAATAAAAAGAATATGAAAAATGATATTAAAATAAATAATTTTGATAATTATGATCTAATTATGAATTTTGATAATTATGATCGTTATGTAAATAATTGTTTTAAAAATATGTCAAAAATATTATAAAAATATTTTAAATATTTTAAAATAACCGTATTTAAAGTACTATACATATTGCGTATTTTTTGCAAAAAATTTTTCTTCATAAAAAACAATTTGATTAAATTATTTATAATTGTTAAAAAGTTGAAAAATTCAATTTCTCGTTATTAAGTGTTACATATTCCGTTAAAAGAAACATCTTTTATAAATTTAAATTTTTAATCAGCTCTTTTCAGGACTATTATTATTATTAAAACTATTATTATTAAAACCTACCTAGAATTTCTCAGAATTTCTCTACATCACAAATGCTTACGAATTGTGTTTTTGCTTGTGCTTTATTGTTTTAACCATATAATCAATAGAATGTTTTCTCTGATACAAGATATTAGAAATAATTTTAAACATTTACTATATATGAAAAAATTTCAAGATATCGGTACAACCGTTATTGAAATTTTATGAGATTATGTAATTATTGTAATATAAAAATAAGTATTTTTGTACAAATCTTTTGTTAATTTTTTCTGATAAAATGAGGAGAGAACAAAACTTCTCTTAAAATATCTTAAATTATAAATTTAAGTATTTTATTTTTAAACACTATTATGAAAAAATCAATTATAATTAAGTAATAAAATCAATTGGCAGATATAGCTTTCCCTAAAACGTTCCCGGCGAAGGGCGGGAAGGTGATTGCGGGAATTGTTTTATAAGGCGGGAAAGTATCTCGAGTTCGGACTCCTCGAGAGACTGTTGTTCCGCTGAGGAAGACAAATTGAGCGGAAGGACCTGTTTGGTTTGCGCGGAGAAAACTAAGTAATTTGGTTCCGAGTACGGGTCGTCCGATAAGATTTGTTCGTCTTCCACGAGAAATGCGGAGCAATTTGGTTCCGTGAACTTGTTAATCAATTCGAAATTTTTGATCTCGAGAATGTCGTGAAAGGATTGTTGTTCGATGAGACGAAAAAGATTGATCGGGGAGATTTCCACGAGTACAGCTACGTTATCTTTCATGATCGGTCGCATATGCAAGGTTGTGAAATGCTGGGTGGTGATGTCCGCTTCCGTGAATGATCCTGCAGCAAGTGTGCATCGAAGCCATTTATTTAGTTTGTGCCTTAAATATTTTAAGGCTCTTTTGGTTCGCTTCTGCCAGGGGAAGATAATATTCTGGGTTGGAATACAAATGAGAGAAAAGGGTGAAATTCACCGATTTTCTCAGCGTCCGCGTATCCAAAGGGCGAACCTATGGTCACAAGGCAATGAAGTGAAAGAAAAAGAAAGAGAGAGAAAGAGAGAGAGAGAGAGAGAGAGAGAGAGAGAGAGAATGCACCGATTCTTGGCGTCCTCATATCCAAAGGCGGACCTATGGATAAATGCACTAATTTTTTCGGCAAGCCGCGTGTCTTAAGGCGAACCTATAGACAGGCGGCGAGAAAGAGAGAAAAAAAAAGAGAGAAAGTGAGATGGAGTATCGAAAGATAGTGTTGAACTGAGGGGAATTGAGAGGCAGAATTTCGCGGTCTCGTAAATGGGGGACGGGGTCGGAGCGCGAAATAATAAGTAAAAGAAGGAAAATTCGACTTACCATTGTTGACGCTGTGGGAACTGTCGACGGCGCGTGGGAGGCAATTGCATAGCGATTGCTAGAATCTTCGAGAATTGGTTTACTCAAAAGAGTCGCGCTATTCTAATTGTTAGAAAAAATCTCGCCGAAAGAGCGAGAATGCTGCTCCAAATGATGACGTCCTCGGGAAGGAAAGAGAGCGATCTGAATCACGATTTATATAGGGCTTTGAAAGGCTAAAAAGGATCCGAGAGCTCAACGGATGACCCGTACTCGGAATCAAATTACTTAGCTTTCTCCGCGCAAGTCAAACAGGCCCTTCCGTTCAATTTGTGATGAATTTCTGTTAGTTTTCGAATGATAGTTCGGAAAAATCGCGAGTGTAAGGAAAAGAGGGGAGCGGCGTTCTGTGGATCGTGATTGTTTTTTTTATGTTTCCGGTTTTCCCGGCGAATGACAGAATTAGTTTTTGAAAAGAAAATTTCATCCGTCGTTCCACATTCTTAATTTATTTATTGGTGTGTTCACCAACGGCTGCCGATCGCATTCTCCTGATTGGCGTCTCTCCCCCATTTTCGGATGTCGGCCTTGAACGATCTCGGTACGTTTCTCATGCGTCAGGAATTCCAACTTTATTAGTATTTCCAATTTTATTAGGATGTTATAAATCTTTTGGCGCCGGGACTGTTATCCACAAAAAATTATTGTTTCCGGACGGTTTGATTACAGGACGTGTCTCGAGAGAAATTCCGTGTATATTTTGAAAGACTTCCATTTCCAGTGATAAAAGAGAAAATCTTTCTAGATCGAGGCATTTTTTATTTACCGTTATCTCTTTCCGAAGAATCGTGGAGTCCGCTGGACGTAATAGATCATTCAAAAACGTTTATATAAATTATACTCGCAACTAACCTCGTACACAAATCTAACCCGTTATGACACGATCTGTTGACCGATTATCATCACCGCGAAATTATTGCAATCTCGACCGCCAGCATCGGCGAGCCAGTCATCGCGGAAAAGAAGCAACAATACCCTTCGATACATTCGACGACAAATTTCGAGTGTTTCATGAATTTTTTTATTATGGATTCGCATAAATAGACTATCTCAGCAGATTATATTTTACTGAAAAGAAGACAAAATATTATTACATAATACGTAAAACGTAAGTTGTTAAATGACATTATTTCCAGAAATTTGCTAGTTTTCATATCTTACAAAATCTTAAATATCGCATACAAATGGGTAGCGCACAATTTGCACTAAATAAATGAAACAAAATAAAATAATTTATTGTTATTATTATTTAAAATATTATTATTTATAATAGTATATAAATTCATAAATTGTTTTAAAAAATTTATTATTATTATTCTAAAATAGTATTTCGAATGATTTTTATAATAATAATCTTATTTATTTGTAAAATATGGAACTAGCAAATTTCTGAAAGAAATGTCATTTGATAGCTTGCGCTTTACGTATTATATAATAATATTTTTTTTCTTTTTATTAAAATATAATCTGTTTAGATACTATCTGCACAGTGTATTTATATAAATATCAGTAAAAATAACTCATTATCTTTGCATTATAACCTTTATATTATGGGGGCGACTTGGCGGTCACCAGTTTATTGTTGCGAATTTATGGTGTGGTGTGTGTCACTTGGTGTGTGTGGCCTGCTGCACTGTGTCGCTCGCAATCGGCTGTAAAAGCTGGTTCTTGGTCCAAGGAGAGGATCTGTCCTCGACCAGCTGTGTGGCGGACCAACGATGTGAGTGTCAGCACCAAGCAATGCGGAAGGATATGGGATAGCAGCCAAGTATCGCTATGCATTGAATAACGAGAGCGCAAGCTGAAGGATATGGGAAGGTTGCATGCACGCTAACAATCAAAGAATGCTGAGTTAAATAAAAGCCATTATATTCTTAAAAAATGCAAGGAAAAATGTTACATAGGCAGGCGGGATTTGGTTTGGGTCCCGCGAGAGAAGCGTGTAGGCGAGTCGGTTGCGTCTGTTTCTGCGCGTGCGCGCGCAAGCTCCTGTAGCCGTTCCCTGCGCCTCTCACGAACCCCGGCTCCTCCTCGGCGCGGCCGGGGGGTGAATGTTGGAGGCTTGACCTGGGCCGGTGGCAGTCCCGTGGTCTGCGTGGCGGCTTCGGTGTAGAACCGGCGAGTGTCACGGCACGGCGGCCGATGCTGCACGTGGCCGAGCTTAATGGCGCAGAGTTGCCACGGCCTATCCTGTGGCGCGCCGGGTTCCAGAGAGCGGCCAGGAGTTGGTGGCCGCTCAGGTGCTGTTGCGCTCGAGGAAGTCGAGGGACTCGACGCGTCCCCTGCGGGCGGAGTCGGCGGCCGGGGCAGGCTATTCTCGGAGGAGGAAGCCGAGCCGAATAGGTCCTGGAGTTGTTGCCTGCAGCGACCGGTTGGGCGCCTGGCTCGTCGTTCGGTGATTCGTCCCTCCTCGTCGGTGCACGGTGAGGGAGGCGTGTGTCCCGGTAGCGGCGTGGGTAGCCGCGCGGTCAACGGCGGCAAGCGGTGCCGGTGCCTCCTGGATGGGCAGCGTCGATCGCCCCGGGGATGACGAGTCGTCGTGGGCGGCTCCTGGAGATGAGGTACGCCGGCGGAGGTCCTCCTGTTAAGCAGCGGCTCCTCGAGTTGATGGAGATCGGCGTGCTGAGACTGCGGCCTGGAGCAGGGCGCTCGGACACGGACGGATTGGGCGGCGTCGTTGGCCGCGAGAGACCTTCCTGGACGTGATGTGGCTGTGGCGTTCACAGCTGACAGAAACACGTAGGAGAGAGGCGAGATGGATATGGCGGCGTTCACGGCCGTCAGAGGCAAGGCTGGGAGGCTGGCGGCGTTCGCGGCCGTCAGACGTAAGCCAGAGGAATGTGGCGGCGTTCACGGCCGTCAAAGGTAAGGCCGGTTTGGCGGCGTTCACGGCCGTCAGACGTAAGCCCGGAAGGGTATCCGTGGCGTTAACTGCCGCGTACGACCGAATGTAGGTCGATAATTACCAGCAGGAAAAACTGCCGTATGATGAGCAATGAGGCCAGGGCTGGCCTCCAGAGCTCGGAGGGCGTCGCAGTGCAGCTCTTACCAATAACTGGTTCGAGGCGACGGAGGCGAAGAGCGATGCCGAGTGCTCTTATAGTTCCGTTGTAGCGTTTCAGACACGAGAAAGTGATTTGTCGATTCACCATCTAGTGGCGGGCGCGCGAACCACCATGCTGCGCGGGACTGCGCGCGGCGGTGTGTCGATGGTGCTTTCGCGAGGCAGTGACCGCCACAATATCAATTTTCAATCAAAAGAGGATGATAGTCAGTTTTCGTCTTTCGTATTATACTACACCTGAGCGCGCAAACTTGATTCGCTACCTCTAAATATTTATAATTCAAAAAGCCTCGACATTTTCGTATTAGGATTTTTGTCTCAAAATGATCCCAGGAATCTACTCTTAAGCGTTGTTATAGTTTTTACGGGACATTCTGTACATATACACCACCCATTCACCCATCTACCCACACACCACACACACACACACACACACACACACACACACACACACACACACACACACACACACACACACACACACACACACACACACACACGCACGCACGCACACACAGATACAGGGTCTAACATAAAAAGCGGCCACGAATTATGTAGTGTTATTCCTTGTAAAAATTTGAATCGAAATGTCTTGAGTCATTTTCTTCTATTCTGCTTAATGAAGCAGTTATTACCGAATGGGGCTAATCCATTCACTGCTGTCCTTTAGACAGGCGTACGTCAGTGAGCCGCGTATCTGGCAGTGAATGTATCAGCTTCACTCAGTAGTAATTGCTTCATTAAGGAAAATAGAAAAACAACGAGAAACATGGCCATTTTCTCGGCAAGCAGGATTTTGGTTGCTAAATTTTCTAAATAAAATAAATTCAAACAGTTATATCAACAACTACGCGCCACTACAAATTGTCTATCAACATAATAGTTCTACAACAATTGGTGGTCAACCAATTCGAAGTGCAGTTCGTGAATTTTGGCCATGGCGACCGCCGAAGTGTGAGCAGGTGCGTTGTCTTGATGGAACAGCACTTTCTTCTTCTTCAAATGCGGCCGTTTTTTTGCAATTTCTGCCTTCAGCTTATGAAGTAATGATGCGTAATACGCTCCCGTTATTGTTTTACCTTTTTCAAGATAGTCGATACACACAATTCCGTGACTATCCCAAAAAACAGTCGCCATTACCTTCCCAGCTGATGGAACCGTCTTCACCTTTTTTGGAGCAGGTTTACCTTTGCAGTCCACTGTTTTGACTGTTCTTTTGTCTCTGGAGTGTAGTGGTGAATCCAAGTTTCATCTACAGTTATGAATCGACGCAAAAAATCTGACTCGTTTCGCTTAAGCCGCTCCAACAGGGCCTTGGAAATGTTCATTCGAATTCGTTTTTGGTCCAAAATGAGCAAGTGCGGCACCCAACGCGCGGATAGCTTGCGCATATCCATTTCTTCAGTCAATATATGACAAACGCGTTCTTTCGATATGCCCACAGCTTCTGCTATCTCTCTAATCTTGATTCGATAGTCGTCCAGTACCATTTGGTGAACATTTTCGATGTTATCAGCAGTGATCGCAGTTTTTGGCCGTCCCGAACGCTTATCATCAGCCAAGCTGGTACGACCACGTTTAAATTCAGCTGCCCATCTTTTTACGGTGGCAAATGATGAGGCAGAGTCCCCGTAAACAGCGTCCAACTCGATTTTAATTTGCACAGGAGTATTTCAAATGTAAGAATTTAATCACGGCACGATATTCAATTTTTTTCCATTTTCATAAAAACATTGACATCGACTGACACAAACGACTGTCAAACAACAACTGAGCGTCCAAAATGGCTGAAATTTTCACAAAAGTCTTTCAAAGCATATACTATTGTAGTACTAGAATGGTTTTGACGAGTAACGTCATCTTCATGTTAAGGCTCAAAACTTTTCAGACTATCCTCGTATACAGGGTGTATATGTGCATGTATATATACAGGATGTCCCAAAATTTGCGACTTAAAATACTATAGCAGGTAAGTTTACATGAAATTAAGTCAAAAGTTTATTTGCAAATTTTTATTTCAAGCCATAATTTTTGAAATATAAAGATTATAAGATGACCAATCATTTATTTTAGACGGACGTTTGAGTCCATGAGTCGCGCCTGCAGTAGAATTAGTGAGAGCGCACACTTCAGATCATGTACGCACTCTTTTAATACTTTACCGTGTAAGATTTCATAATATCGATCGCAAATTAATGACGCCAATAAAAAATGTTATGAAAACTTGAAGCATCCAAATTGTAGATTATAAAGAAACATTCAGATTACTACAATTCATATTAATGTAATAGTATTAGTAATATTAAGAAATATGAATAAGATTTAATTAGTTGCCGTAATTGCAAGGAATTTTTGCAGAAAAATGCAAAAATTATTACCTCAAGATTATGTGGATTGTGTGCAATTTTGTCAATGGCTTTTAAATAAAATGGACAACACCTTTTTGAATCACATATTTTGGACCGATGAAATGTTATTCACAAGAGAAGGAATGTTCAATATACATAATTGGCATTATTGGTTCGATTAGAATCCATATGAAATACGAATCGCGCATATCAACATTGTTGGAAAATTAATATTTGAGCAGGGATCGTAGATGAAATGCTTGTAAGATCATACTTGTTTATGAATTATCTGAATGTAAGTGAAACATATGAAACAGTGTCTTTAAACGTGTTACACAGTTCATTAGCTTTATTGATCCCCTTAAAGTTACAATCTATATAAAAAAGATCTCGCACTACAAACTCCTTACTAAACTTAATCTATCTTAACCTATCTTAATCTATCCTAATCTTAACCTACTTACAATCTAATCTTAAACTCTAAGCCGCTCTACTCGCTCGCATTCCCCATCCCATCTGTTCAGGAAAATTAATAAGTATTTGACAAAGAATATTCTCTGTGCGAATTTACGCTTATTTTTCTTTCTTGAAACTTCTGTGGATAGTTAAACGCTTTGTTCGAACGAGCGTGCTTGTTTTCGTTTCTATGTATTTTCAAAGCAGTTAAATTTGTGAAAGACAGCTCATTGTTGCTCACTGATTGATTGTCGAAAGTTACACGAGCTTAACTCATGTGCTTACTGTTTCGTCCGATCGTTTTTATGCGAAAGCTATGTTATCGAGTGATCGTGACTGCTCACTGTGCGACCAGCATTCGTCGGGATCGAACGTCTTGTAACGTGTAACGCGAGTACTTTCGGTCTGGCAATACTTGTTAATTTAATAAAGTATGTCATATGTTATTAATAGAACTCTCGAGCTTGACCTTACCATTTCACGAATTGGCCTTAAAATAAATAATTTTAGTGTATGCGAGTTAATGAAATCGGAGACGCGTACATTAAATGGTCCTTCGATCCGAATTAACAGAAAAATAGATGAACAGATAAATGGACTCAGTAAATCAAGTGCGAGAGAACAGCACTGTGATACAAGTACAGTGTAAACATATGCAATATTCTTGTGAATCTTGACTGACGTGCTGTGGATGTATATCTATAAACGTCTACATGCATAACATGCGTATTGCCATAAAGAAACATTGCCGCGACAAAATTCGTACCGATTCGCTGAAAGATATAAAGTTTGTCTTATCGTGTAAAGGTGAGACAGTGTAATTGTAAAAGTAAGGATCTCCCGGACGACACAAATGTCATGCAGTCAATCATACGCGCGTCAAGTTATTAGTTTGCTGTATATTGTTCCGCGCATTCTCTGTTCACGCGCTCATACGTGCATCCCGCACTGTCCAGTGCTCCTTGCTTAGCGTGTAATTTTTGTACTCCTTAGCACGCTATCTCGGACTGCGTCCTGTGTAATCCGCTGTGTCGCACATTCAAGTGCCATATCACGCATCCTGTGTCATAAACTGTTAATCTTTTGCTGCGATCGGTCAGCGACGTTTCGTTAAGAGATTCCAGTGCGTCACTCTGCAGTTGTCTCGTATCTCGTTACCGAAATTTTCTGGAGATTTTGAGTGAGAAAATTTTTGCGGAATATTCGAGTCGTTGGTAGATTCCAAGACGTCGTTGTCGAACATGCAAAAGCTTCATTAGTTAAAAGCCAGTATCACAGACGAAGCCGCGTTATTAATAAATCATATTCAGGGGCTCGAGCCATGCTTGATGCAATCTCTCCTGTCCGTGCTCCAAGAAGATTATTTGTATATTTGCCAATGGCGTTGGAAGGTGTCGCCGTTGCAGTCCGACCTGCATCCATCGAGAGAATAGGACCATCATCTCTCTGGAGTACCGGTCGTGGGGATTCGAAAGAACACATGTATATATGTATATTGTAATATACGTATATATTAGGTGTACAAAAAAGTTCTGAACTTTAGATTTCGTCAATCGAAATAACAATTTAAATTTTATATATCTTCCCGCCTTTTTGCGGTTTTAAGCGGTTTTGCGGTTTTAAAGCGCTGTTTTTAAAGATTTGGCCATCTAAAATGCCATACGGTTTGGCATTTGATGCACATAACCTCAAAAATCAGTAGTATTCACGATGGCAATAACAAAAGAGCATATTCAATTTTCCATCCACTTCGCGTTTCATCTGAAGAAAAATGCTGCTGAAGCCACTGCAATGATTTGTGCTGCATATGGAGAGAACACTATAAGTCATACTACATATAAAGGATGATATAAAAAATTTTGCCAAGGAGATTTCAGTCTTGAAGATGAACCACGTGCTGGACGCCCTCAAAAGATTGAAATGGACGAATTGCAAACACTGCTGGATATAAACTCTGCGCAAATTGAAAAAAAGCTTGCAGAACAGCTTGGCGTTACGCAGCAAACCATTTCCATACGTTTACATACGATAGGAAAGGTTCAGAAGGAAGGCAGATTCCGCATGACAGGTTCCGCATGAATTGTCCGAAGACAACAAAAATCGTCGGCGTGACACTGCACTCACTTTGCTTTCAAAGTTCCGGAAAAAAGATTTTCTGCACAAAATCATTACAGGCGATGAAAAATTTTTTATGATAATCCTAAACGTAGAAAATCATGGATTGACACTGATCAACCTTCGACATCAACGCCAAAGCTCAAAATCCACGCCAAAGCCCAATATCCACGCCAAGAAAGTTTTGCTCTGTATCTGGTGGGTATGTTGTATTACGAGTTGTTATAACCGGGTGAAACAATCACAGCAGACCGCTACTAACAACAATTGACCAATTTGAGCGATGCATTAGAAGAAAAGAGGCCATTTACTGGCCAAGGATGTCGTAAAGTGATCTTGCTTCATGACAATGCTCGACCACATGTTGCGAAAGCGACTCAAAACCATATCTTTGCGTTAAGTTGGGAACTTCTCCCGCACGCGGCGTATAGTCCAAACATGGCGCCTTCCGATTACTACCTATTCCGGTCAGTGCAGCATCATTTGGCTGATACACATTTCATAAGATTTGAAGAGATACGAAAATGCATTTGACTTTATCGCTTCGAAGCCGATGAGCTTCTATCGTCAAGGAATTCGCAAGCTATCCGAAAGATGGCAAAAGGTCGTCGATGCAAACGGGGAATATTTCGCTGATTAATATTTTTTTGTTGTTTTTGTTGTTTGTTTGTTTTTGAATAAAGATTGAATTTTACAAAAAAAAGCTCAGAACTTTTTTGTACACCTAATACATGTATTCTCTCGAATCCCCCGACCGGTACTCCAGAGAGATGGTCCTAGTCTCTCGATGAATGCAGGCCGGATTGCAGCGACGACATAACCCTCTAACGCCATTGGCAAATATATAAATAATCCTCCTGGTGCGCGACAGGAGAGATTGCATCAAGCATGGTTCGAGCCCCCGATAATTCATTCCTCTCCTTCCCCCTCCTCTCTTAGGATTTTCTCGTACTCCTCTTGCTAGCCACCGTCTCCTTCCTATCTTCATCTTCTGCATTCTTCCCAAACATGCTCCCATGTCTCCACGCATTTCCCGCACAGCCTACACTCCCTTCTATTTTCCTCCTTCCAATATCTTCCCTTTCTCATCTCGTTTCCTAATTTAAATCTCGCTACTCTCTTCCATCTACTCTCTTCCTAATTCTTTTCTAAGTATTTTGGTATCTCCTCTCCTTCTACTCTCCCATACTATCTGCTAAATCTTCCGCTTCTTATCCTCTCCCATCTCTCCTCCTGCCTTTCTTTTTCTTTGCTTTCCAATTCCTCAAATTCTATCCCCTTCTTTCTTTTTTGCCTCTCCCAATCTCTTCCCTCTATTCCTAAAAAACTGACTTTTTTCTCTTTTCCATTTTGATAATTCTTTCTCTTTTTCCATCCCTTTCTTTTATCTCAGACATTATCTAATATACTCCTCTCACCCTCTTCTAGCCTCTCTTCATACCTCACTATTCTTCTTCCCGCCTTACTTCTCATCATCTCCCTTTGCACTTCCTTTCTTATCAAATATCCTGGCGTTCTATTCTTTACCCTTAATACCCATCTCAAAAATCTTTCCTATAATCTTTCCACCCTTTCCCTCTCTCTCCATCCCCAAATTTCCACTCCATCCCGCTACCGTCCACACTAAGGTATCAAACAACCATATCCTTCTCTTTCAGTCTTTCTCAAATCTTCTCTTCCCAATTCCCCAAACCTGTCCCATCGCTGCTGCTGCCTCTGCCACTCTCTCCCTTACATGAGCTTCCTGTCCTCTGCAATATGTATCCCAGATATTTAAATTCCTTCACTTTCTCTATTTTCTTCTCTCTCCTCTAGTCCGCCATGGTCATTCTTCCTCCCCGCTCCCTAAACCTCACCACCTTCGTCTTCTCCACATTCAGTTCCAACCTCTTCCTTTTCAAATATCCCTCTAACCTCTCTATCATACTCCTAGCACTTTCTTCCTCTGCTAGTAACATGACATCATCTGCATATGCTAGAGAAAATATTCTCCTTTCCCCCAATCTAACTCCTCCTCACCTTCCCAATTTCCTCCCAATTTCCTAATCTTCCCCATTTCTTCCCAATTTCAAATTTACTAAATTTATTAAATTAAACAGAACTGGACTCAATGGACATTCTTACCTCATCCCCCTTGCTGTCCAAAACACATTCTCCATCTCTCCTCCTACCCTTACCCTGCTCCTCATCTCCCTTATCATCTCCTCCACACTTTCCGTTAAGCCCTCTCTTATCCCTCTTTCTCTCATAATCCTAAACAACATCTCTGTCCATCGAATTAAATGCCGCTCTCAAGTCCACAAATAACGCCACTACTTTCCCCTTTTCTTTTCTTATCTGTCTATTTATTAGTTTATTTATTAATTTATTAGTACATTATTAGTACATGTATATTGTCGATATCCCCTTTCTAAAACCCCGTTTGATTCGGTGGACAGGGAAGTGTTGTTGGCAGCAAACTCTTCTCCTCTATCTCGTCCCTTAGCCTTTCCGCCAGTGCTGCTGCGTATATCTACAATGACGGCATTAACGTTATTCTCCTATAGTCCTACCCTTGTCCTTTCTTTCAAATCGGCACTATTATCCCTTCCTTCCAACTCTCTGGCTATCCCTCCCTTTTCCATATTCTATTACATATTCACCATCTTCATACCCATATCCACCATATCCACCATACTCATCCTCCATCTCTCTTCCACTATATTTGCACACTTCCCCTGGATTTCATCTGTATCTATCACTTTTCCATCCTTCATCTTTCTTATTATTCTATAGATTTCTCCTCTCTCTAGTTCCCTTTCTTTTTCCCGTCTTCCTTCGTCTCCCTTCCCTGTACTACTTTTCCCTCTACTCCTCCTAATAAACTCTTAAAATATTCCTCCCATTCTTCCATCCCTATATTCCTCTTAATACCTTTCTATCTCTTTCTTTCTCTGTTTACCACCTCTCACACTTGTCCTTCCGTTCTTGCCTCCTCCGTTTCCCTCTCCCATCTCTCATTCTCCCTTTTCTTCCTCCTCACATAATTCCTTATACTCTTTCTTCGTCCTCCTATACACTACTCTTTTCTTCTCTTCTTTCCTCCAATTCCTCAGCGTCCTTTTTACTACCCTCTTCCTTTCTACACATTCATCGTCCCATCATCTTTTTCCTTTTTTATTGTCCCTATTATCTTCTCCTTCCATATTTTCTAGTGCTTGTCTTACCTTAGTTTTCAAAAACCCTCTTACCTCCCTTATCTTTCTCCTCCTCTTTACCCTCTCTATTCTCAGCTGTCCGATCTCCTTCCTTCTCTTCCTTCTTTTTTTCTTCTGTTCTCTCATTTCTTCTATTCCACCTTCCCTTGCACTCCCTCTACGTCTTCCCCACTTTTTTACCTCCTAATTCCTTCTCTACACCCCAGCTCCTTTCTTTCCCATCTACCAACTCTTCTTTCTCCTCATTCCATTTCCACCATATATCTTCTAACCATATCCCTCCTTCCCTCATCCTCATCTTTTTCCCCGTCCATTTCTCCTTTATCAATCTCCTTCAATTTCCATCTTATCCTTCTTTCTTCCTATGTCAAATCTTCCTCTATCTAGATCTCATCCCCTTTCAGTTTCTATTTGTTCCTCATAATCCTTCTTTTCATTTTCTCACTTTCCAACTTTACTATTATCATCTCTCTTTTTTTCCCTCCTGCTCCTATCCTTCGTATCTTTTCCACTTTCACCGCTCCCCCCACTTTCTTCAATATATCCTCGACTTTCTCTCTCACCCCCTTTTCTCCTTCTTTCAATTTTTTAATTATAATATTTCTCTTTCTGTCTCCATCTTCCTTCTTCTCTCACTTCCTTTCTAGTTTCTTAATTCTTTCTTTCCATTCTTTTTCATTATCCCTCTTTCCTCTTCCTTCCTCCTTACATTCTATTCCACTTCCCCCATTATTTCTTACTCTAATTCCTACCCCCCCCCCCCTAATTCCAGCCTTTCCAGGTTTTCTTTCATTTTTTCAATTCTTTCTCTCATCTTCTCCCTCTTCCTAATCTATTTCTTCTTTCTCTCTTTTAACTCCTCTCTCATCTTTTCCACTTCTAACCTAATCATCTCCCTTTGTCCCCTTGCCATTTTCTTTATCTCTTCTCTTACCCCTCTTATTCTCTCTTTTTCTCTTTATCTCTTCTGCTAACTCTTTAAAACCTCCAATCATCACCTCCTTCCCTCCCCCTTTCATCGGTGATCTTATCATCTTCTTATTTCTTTGAAAAATCTGTTCCTCTTTTCCCTCAAATGAATCCTCTCCCAACAATTCCCTCTTCTTCTTTGCCTGCTCTTCCATGCTATCTCCTATACTATTGTAACACTCTCGTCTCAATCTTTGCATAGCTTTCCTTTCTATGTATAACCCATTCTATGATCTCTGGCGACACTGTCGCTCCCGTCTCTTTCTCTCTATTTCTTTCTACTTCCTTACCTATTTTATGCTCTAATTATACTAATTATACTATCTATACTAGCTCTTCTCCTCCCCCTCTCTCGCCCCTCTGCTCCCTGCTCTAATCTCAAACCCTCTATCCCTTTTCCTTCCTTTTCTGTCTTTTTGCCTACCGCGCTGCTCTTCCTCCAATTTCTTGCCCTTCTGACCACTCCCTTTTCCTTTCTCTTCACTCTTGTTCATGCAAGATAGTTGCCCAGCACATAACACAAGAAGAGTCCTACATATATTAAATCAGAATTTTCTAAATTGTTGGTTAAGACTATACGGTCCTATAAAATGGCTCAAGGTAAAGTAAATCATTATACTACTGTATAATAATTAAAAGATAATATTTTTGTTATTTATATGACAGATCTCCCGACTTAACTCCAATTGATTTTTTTCTCGTAAGGATATGCAAAAATTTTGCTTACACTAACAACACGCAGAATCTGAAAGAAATAATTGCAAAACTTCACGCAAATATTGTAAATATCGATGCAGCTATGTTACGTCGCATCCGTAATAATATTATTACAAGAGCTACAGCTTGTATTGAAGCTGGCAGAAATTTTGAACATTTATTGTAACTATTGCATAAATAAAAACTTTTCAATGTTACATTAATTAACGAGTTTTATTTTTTTATTTAAAATTAATCATTAATTGTTATTTTAATTAATCGTTTCTTTTCTTATTTGTTAAAAAGAATGAATAAATAAATTCGAAAAAATTATAATTAATTAGTTCTCATAAAAAACTATTGCGCGCGTATACAATTACGGCAACTAGTTAAATCTTATTTATATTTCTTAATATTCATACTATTGCATTAATATGAATTGTAGTAATCTGAATATTTCTTTATAATCTACTGGCTATAATTTGGATTTAAGTTTTCATATTTTTTATTGACATCATTAATTTGCGATCAAAATTATGAGACGAGATGCAAGGTATAAAAAAATATTAAAGTATCAAAAAAGTGCGTACAAGGTCTGAAGTATGCACTCTCATTAATTCTACTTCACGCGCGACTCATGGATAAGCGTCTAAAAGTAATAAGTGATTGGCCAGCTAACCTTTATACTTCAAAAACTATTGTTTGAAATTGTTTGAAAAATATGCAAATAAACTTTTGACTTAATTTTTCATAAACTTACCTGCTATAGTATTTTAAGTCGCGAATTTTGGAACATCCTGTATATATATCCTGTATATATATATATATATATATATATATATATATATATATATATATATATATACATACAGGATATTCCAAAACTCCCGCATTTGGAGTACACTACGTGATTCTTTATACTAAAAGAAACAACTTTTTCCTTTAGCAAAATTGCGTGCGACGAGTAATTTTTACAGTAAAAAATTAAAAGTGACGAATGAGCGCGCGTATGTGCATAGCGGTCAGGGCCGGCACGCGTTCCTCAGGCTGGCGCGGCCTGGGACTTAATCTTTGACGACTTCTCGTACTGTATTGTTTAAAATATAATACATGTTAACAAAATAAATTGTTTTCATCCTGTACGTAATAATTCAATAAAAAAATTATCTGATTTCGTGACATTATCTGGAAATAAAAATAAATTTAAATGATATGATGTATAAACTAAGCATTCTATTATTATAATTACTGCGCAATTGCATATGACAATAAAAAAAATATTGAATTTAACGAATATTTGTTAATTACGTGAGTACGTAATCACGAAGAGTTAAAAAATTGGTTTCTTCATCATAGTGTTTAAAGATAAAATATTTAAACTTATAATTTAAGATATTTTGAGGGAGGTTCGGTTCTCTCCTCATTTTTTCTCAAAAAAAATTAACAAAAGATTTATACAAAAAAATTTAGCTTTATAATATTACAATAATTACACAATCTCTTAAAATTTCAATAATCTTTGTATCGATATCTTGAAACATTTTCTCATATTTAGTAAATGTGTAAAATTATTTCTTGTATCAAAGAAGTTAAAAAAATTATAAAAGATTAAAATTATTTAAATAAGAAAAATATGAAAAATTATATTTATCAAAATAAATCATTTTGATAATTATGATTTATAAATAATTTTGATAATTATGATCTAACAAAAATATTTCAAAAATATTTTAAATATTTTGTAATAATCGTATTTCTTTTTGATTATCATATGCAATTGCGCAGTAATTAAAATAATAAAATGCTCAATTAATACATCATATTATTTACATTTATTTTTATTTCCAGATAATGCTACGAAATCAGTTTCTTTTTATTGAATTTTTTATCGTTACGTAAAGGATGAAAACAATATTTATTTTGTCAACTTTATAATATTTTAAACAATACAATACGTGAAGTTGTCAAAGATAAGGTACCAGATAACGCCAGCCTGAGGAATGCGCGCCGGTCCTTATCGCTACGTACATACGCGCTGACATTCGTCACATTTAATCTGATCCATTGAAAAAACTACTCATCGCACGCAATTTTATTAAAGGAAATTGTTGTTTCTTTTGGTATAGAGAATCACGTAGTGTATTCCAAATGCGGGAGTTTTGAGACATCCTGTATATATATATATATATATATATATATATATATATATATGTTCCAGCATTAGGGAATGAGCCGCAGTGTAGAAGAAATCAAGGGAAACAAAAAAGTCTCATATCATTTTGTGATATTCACTCTAATTTTCGAGTTATAAAATAAAATATCCGAACCAATGACGCCGCGCTATAGTACGGCCTATTGCTCCTAGCTTACGGGCACGCGGCGCGTATAGAAGGAGGGAGGGAGGAAGATAAGGTTGTCCGCTGTTCAGGCGGCGACACATCATTTCTCCTACACTCCCAGTCGGCTCGTTTCCCAGTTCTGGGACCCTTATATATATATATATATATATATATATATAATATATATATATATAATATATATATATTATCTTTTACACACACACACACACACACACACACACACACACACACACACACACACACACACACACACACAAATTTTATATATATATTATATATATATATATTATATATATTGTAAATTATATATATATATAATTTGTGTGTGTGTGTGTGTGTGTGTGTGTGTGTGTGTGTGTGTGTGTGTGTAAAAGATAAATTATAAGTATAATATATTAAAGTATATTACATTATTAAATAAATAAAAAAAAATTATAATTGTATAATGTTTTTTTTTACAAAAACATGATATATTTGGTATTTTTTGGTAAAGGAAACATTAATGAGTGCTCCATGTTGTACTTATACATATAATTTTCAATATTATTCTATCTGTATACATATGTGGATATATATAATATACGAGATGCGGATTAAATGAATATTATTATTACATTAATTTAATACATATTTCTTGTTACTAATTATTCGTATTGCTATACATACACGCACGCATGCACGCACAAAGTGTCCCATTTTATTTTAATTTAAAAATCACAAGATTGCAGAAAAAATGTTTTCAAATTGTAAAGTTTCGAAGCAGTTACATGATTATGATGTTGATTTATTCAACGTCAACATTGTCGAAATTTTATTCGTTGCCATTTTTAAATAATGTATATTTCTCATTACTCATAATATGACTCCTTCAGTTATTCTGGATATAAATATATTAAAATCGAAATATCAATAGTGAAATATTTACGGAATTATTTTATATTTTGACATAAAATATTAATACTATTTGCAGAAATCAAATCAAAGATCAGAAATGATTGAGGAAATCCGTTTAATAAAATTAATAAAAATAAGTCTGTAAGAAGCCATTACATAACAATTAATCGAACATATCAGTATACGATTATATCAACATAAAATTTAATAAAGATATAAATTATAAATAAAGTTAAAATGGTAACAAATTGTGTAGTTAGATATAAGAATAAAACGAGTAGCACATATAATTCCTTATTAGACGATGAGAAACGGATTGAGTCAAGAATAAGAACCGAAATTGTCCACAGATAAGCAGTCAGGAATTGAAATCCAATGTATAGTTGTAATTGTCAAAGCTAAAAGATAATCTATAGTGAAAGGAATTAATTTTATTTGTTATAAATGAAAATATACCCTGAATAAGTCATAAAAATAAAAATTAATAAAAACTTTCTACTAATTTTATTAAATGGATTTTTATATTCTTTGCATGGTCTTTGATTTGATGCCTATGACTAATATTGCTTTCTTCTTCACATTAATTTTATTATTCTTTAATTTAAAGATGTCTATACATTACATTATATTAACTTCGATGCGTTCATAGATCATGTCATTAATAATTTTCTAACACTAAAGAAGATTAAGCAAGTTAAAATATATAGTACTTCAGAACATGTAATCTTAATTAATTAAATATATTCGTCGTTTATTTTACATCTGGCTATTCCTCGTTTGCTTTCTCTACTTATATTAAACTATTTTTAACTATTTTAAACTATTTTTTGTAATAAAAAATATATTATTCTATTTAAAAAGTGGCAATCATAAAAAGATTTCGATAGTGGTTCCATCTATGAATTGATCAATATTATAATCATGTGGCCTCCTCGAAACTTTTAGACGAAATTTCTTTTTACAATTTTATGATTTGTGATGATGTGTGTGCGCGCAGGATGATTTTAATGAATATTCCAACCTTTTATCATAGGAGTTATCAACTGTAAGCCATTTTCAGTTCATGATAATAATTGCTTGGATTGAATATATATTACAAATATACTTAAAATTGTATAATATAATGAAAAATTAAAAATAATAACATACTTCCACATACTTGTCATTCCACTTTTGACACTGTTATATACTTATGACACTGTTGTATTATTTTTCATTTTTTATTATATTTATATTTATATAAAAATATTGTACAAAATATTTTTCTTATAGACAAATATAATTATGCAATTTTTCCATAAGAAGTATATTTGTAAAATACATATATTCGATCTAAGCAGTTATCATTATGTATCGAAAATGGATTACAATCGGTAACTCATCCCATGGTAAAAGGTTGGAACATCATTAAGATTCACCCTGTGTGTGTGTGTGTGTGTGTGTGTGTGTGTGTGTGTGTGTGTGTGTGTGTGTGTGTGTGTGTGTGTGTGTGTGTGTGTGTGTGTGTGTGTGTGTGTGTGTGTGTGTGTGTGTGTGTGTGTGTGTGTGTGTGTGTGATGTGTGTACATTATATATATATATATATATATACTTTAAAATATTGCATAATTTATATTTATATCTATTTATGTAATTTATATTTATATTAAGCTATCAGATTATTTATTTTTGGATTTTTCCTGGACATTTTAAAAAGAAGATACACATATAATAATCGCATTTTATTAGAATACACATTATTTTACTTAATGCAGGCATTCATGCTGATGAACAATCCATAAATTACACTGAATAACAGAATAAAATATAGAGAAAAGAACAAAAGAAAGGAGAGAGAGAGAGAGAGAGAGAGAGAGAGAGAGAGAGAGAGAGAGATGGGAGAGAAAGAGGGTCTTAATGAAAGCAAAGTAAAACATTACATCATTTTTCGAAATGCTTATTTTTTTTAATATATGTTCCAGTTTAATATTAATAAAACTTACAGTTCTCTTCGTCTGACGAATCATCTGGTCCGCAGTTATCAATGTTATTGCACCGCAACGACTCGTCAATGCAATATTTATTTTTGCTGCATAGAAATTGATTTTCGCAATCTGTGTTTGTGCTCACTTCAGTCCACACTGCTCGAAAGCCATGTTGTCCTACCGCTTTATCAGCTGATATAAAACTGTTTATATATATAAAAATATATTAAGAGCAGAAAGCTTTATTTCGGAAAGCTTTATAACTCATATGAAATGTAACGAACCTAAGTCTCATATTATTATCCTCCGAAAGAAAACTCCATGTAGTATCAGGATTTTTAACGCCGCAAAGTTCGCGCGGAGTAGATGTTAATGAGTACCACATACGTAACACAGCTGCAGGACAACCCCGTACTAAAAATAGTTATCAAAAAATTAACATATTTGGCGCATTTTACGATAGGCGCATTTTTTATATTAACTTATAAATTAACTTATAAATTAGCTTATAGCTTATAGCTTATAAATAACATAGGAATAAAAATATTAATTATATTTTGATAATATTATAATATTATAATATTATATTGATTTACATATTAAATATTAAGAATGTCCCACTTTAAAAGACCCACTGAATATCTTCGTAAAAAAAGATTTTAGAGAAAAACATTTTAAATGAAAGTTGTAGGTTTAGAAGAGAACATCCGATGGTGACCTTGTCTTTGTCACAGATATCCTTTTTCAAGATCAACTTTTGTTTTTTAAATGGAAAGTTCTTGAGGTAAGCTATAAGAATGTGTAATGAAAAATAGATGTTTTCATTTAACAAACAAAAGTTGATCTTTAAGTGACCTTGAAAAAGGACGTCTGTGACAAGGCAAGGTTACCATCGGATATCCTCCACTGGCCCCTACAACTTTTATTTAAAATGTTTTTCTTCAAAACGATGTTTTAAAAAGATATTTCAATGGGTCTCTTAAAATGGAACACCCTGTATACGCAAGAACAGTTTTGCTGAAGGCATTATATGCAGGATGTTTCCTGTAACTTGATTTAAAATATCACCGTTGATTTTAATGCAACAAGATATCACAGAAAAAAGTTGTTCGATTTGAAAGGACACATATTATGATAAGCAAAATATGTTTCTCACGGATTTTTCTCACGGTCATTTTTTGAGACTTCAAGATCATTGCGATTTTTTTTAATGGAGTGGCATATTTTCATTAATATAGCAATGTATAATAGTTCATAAAAAAACAAATTCAATCATATATGATATGTTATCCTTCAGATGATCTTGAACATAAAAATATCAAATTTATGTGAGAAAAAGAAAAGTGAACTTGTGTTCTCACTAAAGATATTTGTTTATTTTAGTTTGAATGTTCAAAATGATTACCATAACTTCTATACATTTTCAAATGAGATAAATAAATTATTGTTTCGCACTTTCAATGATTTTCGGGGTGATAGTGATACATGCATGTTGAATTCTTTCTTGTATGTTTTCCACTGTTGTGAGAATATCACAATAAACTTGATTTTTTAAGTGTCCCCATAGAAAAAAGTCAAGTGGTGTAAGATCTGACGATCGAGCTAGTCAATAAATTCTTCCACCACGTCCAATCCAGCGATCGGGAAACATTTTGTTAAACACATTACGTATGATAAATACAATATGTGCCGGACAATTCATTTTTTAAAAAATATATACATTTTTGTCCATTTAAATTTCCTTCAAAGAAAAATGGATCAATAACGCGATTTCCAATGATGCCATACCAGACACTTAAACCCCATGCATGTTGATATTGCATTTGTCGAAGCTAATATGGATATCAATGGTCCAATAATGCATGTTGTGTTTATTTAACTCTTCATGATTTGGACACACAATATGCATTAAGAAATGAATTACAAATAGTATTAGACAAAGTTCCATTAAAGCACCGTATTAGAATATTGTTCCAGCATGATGATTGTCATTTTGAACATCTTCCAAACTAAAGTAAATAAATAGAGAAATGAAAAGGAGCATAATAGTCAAGCTGATTTTTTTGCTATGATTGATTTATTCGTAAAAAATGTTATTATTCAAACTTTTCGACCTGAATCAGGTCATCAGCGATATATTATATCGAACCTGGATCTCCTGCTTACCGGGCAGGCATCTTATCCCTTCGACTACCGAGACATGTGATGATATTTATCACAAATAACGTGTTTAGAATAACACGTCAACAATACAATGATACACATATATACGTATATTACAATATACATATATACATGTATTCTCTCGAATCTCCACGACCGGTACTCCAGAGAGATGATGATCCTATTTTCTCGATGAATGCAGGTCGGACTGCAGCGGCGACATCCTCCAACGCCAACGGCAAATATACAAATAATCCTCCTGGTGTGCGACAGGAGAGATTGCATCAAACATGGCTCGAGCCCCCGAATAAGAAGGGAGGGTGTGCGACACGGTGGGACCCGACCACGAACCAGTTTTTATTAAATCTTATCAAATTTTCAAATCTTATCAAATCTCATCAAATCTTATGACAACTCTATGTTCTTTTGAATCTCGCGAGCAATTTTATCGAACAATCAATATCGATGAACGATAACAATGACGGAATAAAAACAAGAAACGTTCAACTAAAGAGTGTCAAATATCATAATTAGGGAAGGGGTAATTTTAGACTAGGAAAAAAAGAGCTAGAAAGAAGGAGATGATGGGGAAATTAGGGAGATTACGTCGGAGATAGCAAGTTCAGTACTGGAAGATAATTGTCTGACAAGGAGTCGGTGTCGCTCTGTTTGTTCAAGCCATGACGCTGTTTTTTGATATGTATCATTTTCGAAGTCAGCCTTTTTCCGTATGAAGGTTCTGTATCAAGAATGCGGACGTTATTCCATTTAAATTCATGCTTATCGATTAAACGATGGTTAGAGATTACGGAAGAAAAGCCACTTCTTTTTTTAATATCATTAAAATGTTCTTTGATCCTTGTGTGTAATTGTCGTTTAATTTGATTAACGTAAGTGGTGTCGCAATCCTGGAATTGAGTTTTGTAAACCACTTCGACAAATCCTCAATTTTATCCTTACTCTCCTTTACTCTCGCGAGTCTCGCACTCTATCCCCTGTTCTCCGAAGAATCTCTCCTTCACCTTCGCGAGTCTGAATCCTCACACTCCGTTCCCTGTCCATCCGGAAACCTCTCCCTCACTTTCACGGGCACCTCGCGTTCTGTCGCCACTTCGCCCATAAATCCCACCTTCACCAACGAGTTCCAGTGTCGAGTGTGGAATTCATTGGAGAGGTTCCACCGGTACCCTCGGTAGTCTTCGGAGAAGAACTTACGTTCCAGAACATCCTATCCCAGTTCCACTGTAACCATCGACACTCTTCCTCCGGGATCATTTATCTTAGGCCTCAAATCCGTTGACTTAACCGCGCTCCGAAATTACGTAATCGAGAACCGCCCTGATGATCATCATCGCAATATACATCCCCGGAGTTCCTTACCCATTTTTAGTCCCTGTCCGATACTTCTACAGAATGTTCCCACATTCAACAATGAGAATCCGCGAAGTCGATTAATAAATCCATCAAATTTTCCTTTCATCTCCAACTCACACACACACACACACACACACACACACACACACACACACACACACACACACAAATAATGTTAAGAAAATGACTACATTCTTAAAATGTTAATGTAATCATAAATTACTATTATTATTAGGTGTACAAAAAAGTTCTGAGCTTTAGATTTCATACAACTGAAATAACAATTTAAATTTTATATATCTTTCCGCCCTTTTGCGGTTTTAAAGCGTTGACATTTGGCCTTCTAAAATGCCATACGGTTTGGCGTTTGATGCACATAACCTCAAAAATCAGTAGTGTTCACGATGGTAATAACAAAAGAGCATATTCGATTTTCCATCCCTTCGCGTTTCATCTAAAGAAAAATGCTGCTGAAGCCATTGCAATGATTTGTGCTGCATGGAGAGAACGCTATAAGTCATACTACATGTAAAAGACGGTATCAAAAATTTCGCCAAGGAAATTTCAGTCTTGAAGATGAACCGCGTGCTGGACGCCCAAAAGATTGAAACGGACGAATTGCAAGCACTGCTGGATATAAACTCTGCGCAAACTGAAAAGGAGCTTGCAGAACAACTTGGCGTTACGCAACAAATCATTTCCGTACGTTTACATACGGGAAAGGTTCAGAAGGAAGGCAGATGAGTTCCATGAATTGTCCGAAGACAACAAAAATCGTTGGCGTGACACTGCACTCACTTTGCTTTCAAAATTCCGGAAAAAAGATTTTCTGCACAAAATCATTACAGGCGATGAAAAGTGGATTCTTTATGATAACCCTAAACATAGAAAATCATGGGTTGACCCTGGTCAACCTTCGACATCGACGCCAAAGCCCAATATCCACGCCAAGAAGATTTTGCTCTGTATCTGGTGGGATTGGAAAGGTGTATTGTATTATGAGTTGTTACAACCGGGTGAAACAATCACGGCAGACCGCTATCAACAACAATTGACCAATTTGAGCGATGCATTAGAAGAAAAGAGGCCATTTACTGGCCAAGGACGTCGTAAAATGATCTTGCTTCATGACAATGCTCGACCATATGTTGCGAAAGCGACTCAGGGCCATATCTTTGCATTAGGTTGGGAACTTCTCCCGCACGCGGCGAATAGCCCAGACATGGCGCCTTCCGATTACTACCTATTCCGATCGCTGCAGCATCATTTGGCTGATACACATTTCGTGAGATTTGAAGAGATACGAAAATGCATTGATGACTTTATCGTTTCGAAGCCGGTGAGCTTCTATCGTCAAGGAATTCCCAAGCTACTCGAAAGATGGCAAAAGGTCGTTGATGCAGGGAATATTTCGCTGATTAATATTTTTTTGTTTATTTTTGAATAAAGATTGAATTTTACAAAAAAAAGCTCAGAACTTTTTTATACACCTAATATTATTATTATTATTATTATTATTATTATTATTATTATTATCTTTATCTTTTTGGGGAATGGGGACCTTCTGACAAACTTTTGTTCGGATGAAATATTATGTAGCCAATCTATTATTATTATTATTATTATTATTATTATTATTATTATCATTTTATTTGAATATAACTTCCAATAAATTTTTTTTTATTATTTGTAAAATTACGTTATATTGTATTTGTTTATTCTGTAATTAAAACTTAATGTTAAGATTAAAAATTCGTATTCCTTATTTAAATTAAAACTTTGACCATTCCCGCACCTTAAGGATTGCACGAGGTCCTATCCTAGATTAAAGAGATTCGGTTCTTTGACCAAAAAACGGACCACCGATCGCACTAGCGCAGACAGGAGTTATAGTGTCATCGACGTTGACCCGTTACTCTGTACTCAAAGGGCGCGTTTGATTCGTAGGTCGACGCCTCAGAGACGATCTGAGAGAATAAAAGCAATTTCGTACGTTCACCCGAGCTCTCTCTCTTAAATAAATCGACCTTTCCTTTCGTCCGAAGCTCGGACGTAACAAAAGGAATCGTGGAATACGTAGGACGTAATACAATATACAATTTTAATATTAACATATGTTAAAATTTTTTAAAGCTGATTTTATTTTATATTTGGTTTCTTGTCGGCAAATTATTATATGATATGTTCAATATATATTATGTTTAAAACTAATCATCATGAATCTAACGAATTTGAATATATTATAGAAGTACATCCACCGGAAGGCCTGAAAAAGGAAATTAAGTCTGCAAATTCAAAAATTAAAGGCGCAAAATAAATCTCTGCGTGAAAAAATTCAACATCTTTGTATGGAAAAGAAGAAGAAAAATACGAAAGTTGAAGAAGACAATAAACGCGAAACTTTGAAGAAATTAGGGCGTAAGTTATTACCAGAAAATTTATATAGAATATTAGCGATGCAAATCGATGCACAAATCAAAAGTGAAAGCAGAAGATATGATTCCGGTTTTAAAAAATTTGTATTGTCATTACTTTTTTCAAGTCCAAAAAATTATAAAGTATTGCGAAAGTCGATTGCATCGCCATCTATACGTTCTTTACAATTATTTACACAAACTTAAAATATTCAACCTGGCATAATAACATTTTTGAAGCACTTAAATTAAAATTAAATATATTGTCAGTCATAGAACGTCATTGCATATTATGTGCAGATAAAATGAATTTGAAAAGTCATTTATTCTCTTGTTACGTCATGTCGATTCTTCTCTTTCGAGAATCGCTTATTAAAATTTAGTTAAACACATAAACAGTTGCCAAATCTCTATTCTGTTGAGGAAAACAAGATACAGGAAGTAGAAAAATGGTAAACACGTGCGCGCTGGGTCGCGCGAATAACCTTTTATAATTTCGGGAAATGATAAACGCGCGGGCTGCCGGTCGCACAGCTAGAATAATTTATTTATTTATGTTTTTTTTTTACAGCACGTGGCAGTTGGTCACGTGCAGTTGGTCACGTAGCACCAATAAGAAAGAAACATAAAGAATTTCCTCAACAGAATCATATATATATATAGCGTTCTTAAGGGCGCCCTTTAACAGCCCTTTCAGTTTCTCGATTAATAAGATAGTCGGTCACTCTGTTACTTTGTCAGTGCGCGATTTTTCGTGTGAAGTTGCAAGCTGAAACCTGAGCACTACGCCGACATTCTCGATTCAACCTTAGACGACAATTCCTGCCGCCTGCTATAAAAGTAAGTCGAAATCTTTTTTTTTTATCTTTTTTCTTTTCATCATACGGTTACGACGCGGTTTGAACTCGTTCCCCTTTTGACATTGCAAAAACTCCGCTTCAACTTCTTTCCTCAACTCCTTATCACCTTTTGATACTTCCATATCCCATTTTTTCTCTCTCTTTCCTGCCGCCTGTCCAGGGGTTCGCTCCAGGATACGCGGTCGCCCAAAATTCGATGGATACTCTCTTTCTCTTTCTCACTCTCTTTTTCCTGCCGCCTGTCCAAGAGTTCGCTCTCGCCAGGATACGCGGTCGTCGAAAATTCGGTGTATTACACCTCTCTTCTTCTATTTATAGTGTTCCGTTCCGAATTACCGACTCTCTCCGGCTAGAAGCGTTTTTAACAGAAATTATATATTTTTTAAAATGTATTAAAGTAATTGATAAAAATAATAACTGAATAAAAGTTAAATATTTGGGTGCTGACAGATAACAATCAATAGTGTTATTCAACTTTGGTTAAAATTAAAAAATTATGGTTTTCCATATCTTCGAATATAGTAGATTAAATCAAGATTGTGTTGAAAATTTTTTTGACTCTGTTTAGCAACTGTTTAGCAACTCTGTTTTAATTGTATTTACGATAACAATGAAATATTAAATCTTACTGAAATGTCGAATATTACAGAATCCACTTCTAATATTACAAATTTAACTATAGAATATATCGGCGTATAACATTTTAAATATTCCAATTCATGGTTATCACTCAATGAATCTGCTAAAACAAAACGCATTTATTTATGTGTGCGGATATTTACTTAAAAAATGTACAGCAATATATATATATATATATATATGTGATACTTGTACAAACTAGTAATAACTACAAACTAGTACAAACTTGTAATAAGGAAAATAAGGCTGTCTTAGAAAACTACATTATATTGTTTTTTTCGAGCTAATGAAAATGAAGGAAATGTGTTTGGAAATTTAAACATACCAAGTAATAATTTTTGTAATTATATTCAAAAGTTAGAGGAAATATTTGTAAAAAATTTAGAAAAAATTGTTTTCTAAAAAAAAAATATTAGTAAAAAATATTAGTAAATATTTATTCCAGTTAGCACAAGATGTAATTTTTGAATCACTATGTCCAAATTTCCCAAATATTTTTTAAATAAAATTGTTTCTTCACATGCGTATATATTATACATTATCACAGCATAATAAATCTCTAAAGCAACGTTGTAAAGACTATACATCATTATTCATGTCATCGGCGCTGACTGACGACTCTTCAAAGAACGTTGCCGCCCGCGTACGGAAAAAATTCACTTTTATTTAGTCAAAAGATCTTCGACTAACGCAGCAGCTGTTATCTCGGGTTTGTCGAGTCGAACACGTGTTGTTTGTCCGCAATTCTTTTAGCGAAGCCAAACCAATCACATACGAATTTGGAAACGCAGCGGGGATATCGATAGTCAGTCGGTCCACGACGAATTTATTGATGACACGTCGACTTGCGATACAGTATAATACAGTCTTGTGTTGTGTGCGCGTTGAGAACCGCGACTCAAGGCGAGAAACTCCCAGACATGTCGGACACATTTACAGATACAATACATTTTTGTGTGGTCATTTTTATGCGCATCAAGAATCGTTCAGGGCGAAGGGCCCCTAGGTGTTGCCAAGTTCTTTACTAGGCAGTTCGGTTTCAGATCGGGCAGATCCACAATTGATGTCATTGACAAGGTTATCAAAATTGTTAAAAGCGCTTTTGACGATAGTCGATGTGTCGTTGTCGTTAGAATAGATATATCTAATGCCTTTAATTCGGTCCATTGGTCTAAAATTATGATTGCCCTCAGGGAATTTGGAGCCTTCAGCTATTTGTTATATTATAGATGATTATCTTAAAGATCATAAGATTTCATATTAACATATTAACGTAATAGAGGAGATTTTTAGTGGGTAGGCGATGCTAGGGAGCTTTTCGTCCGATGTACCCCCCTGTCAAATTCCACACTCTCCGGTTCATTCACCGGGGATCTTTGAAAAATTTCCTTCTTTTTAAACAAAAAAAAGGCGAGTGCCAACTTAGGGCAAGACGTCCAGGCATCATTTGGGATTGTCATCAAGTTGTCATTTATAGATACAATTATATACATGACATAATCTAGACTAGAACATTTAATTGTAAACGTTAAGTGAATGCCAATCAATTGTGAACAATTTTTATCGAAAAACAATATAACAAATTATACGAAAATACAGTGTGCATAACAATTAGTGTTTTATCATTAAATAAATGTTATCCATAAAACAAAAATAATAGAAAATATTTAAATATTTTACATTTATAAATTTTCTTTTTAATTTTACTTAATTTTAATTCTCTTCATATTTATGCATTATTTTTATAATATTTATTTTTATAATATTTTATAATATTTATATTTATAATATTTATATTATAATATTTATATCTAATTTATGTTTATAAAATTCGTATTATAATTCATATTGTACAAGCGTATTTTCATTACAAATTATGATGTTATTTTTTGTTCTTATTCTTGTGGATTATTGTGCTTTTTATTGCTTTCATGTTCTTTAATCTAATAATGCATGTTTTCCTACTCTTTTAATTTAATATGTGCATGTCCTTATTATTTTATTATTTATTTATTTATTTATTATTTATTATTTATTTGATTACAAATGTTATTATTATCATACATTTACTTTGTTCTTAAATTATATTATATAATTTTATAACTTTATAAATACTTATAAATACTAAAAACTTATTAATTATAATGTAATAATTTAATAATTTAATGATTTGATGACATGTTAATTTTATATTTTATTCTTAAATGATACAATTTATTTATAATTTCTTTAAATACATTATTATTATCGATTATGTACAATAATTAAATTTTACATGTATTATTTAAAATTAATTAATGCTATGCATATTATATAAATGCATGTATTCTTATGTGCTTGTGTGTGTGTGTGTGTGTGTGTGTGTGTGTGTGTGTGTGTGTGTGTGTGTGTGTGTGTGTGTGTGTGTGTGTGTGTGTGTGTAAGATGGTTAATTATTTATTATTATACACTTTAATTATTTATTATATACACTATGATGAATGAAGCGATAATTAATTAGAAAAAAAAAATAAGAAAAAAAGCGTTTTATCCTTTCTAAAAAAAGGCATGACATCGATACTCGCATCTCTCGAAATTATTGTTACCGCTTTTCCGCGATGCCGATTGGTTCTCTAACTTCGTGAACGGCTGTTATTGCGGAGTTAGACTATCATATATCATATCATATTATGTATTATACATTGTATTATTAAGAAATAAAATTAATAAATGATAATTAAGAAATGAAATTACATTAAATCAAATTTAATGTTATGAACTATAAAATTTTATAGTTAATAAATTAAGTAATAATATAAATAATAAAGATGTATATATAATATTATAATATATAATATAATGATAAATCATCTAAAAAATTAAAAATAATTATTATTATTATATTATTCTATTCTTTATTTTATTTCTATTTTTTAAAATTATATTATTGTTATATATGTAATATTATAATTATTTATATATTTTTCTTTTACCTTTTATTGTGTTTCAAAGTAAAATTACAAAAGATTTATAAATTATAATTACGAATAAATAATTACAAATATTTATTATTTTTTTTATTTTATAGTGTCATTTTTTATTTTTTTTTATTATTAAAATATTGTTAAAATACAATGTAATACTTTATTTAAATACTACCATTAAATGTGGGTTTATTTAAGCTGGCAATAGTTGTCAAAGAGATAGTTCTTTTCTAATTTTTTTTAGTGTCTCGCTCTCTCCCGAATCTTGTAAAACCGTCCAGTGCATCGTGCCTAATAAATAATTGATTAAAATACCAAGACTTTGTATAATTAAACACTACTCTGCAACAGGTTATGAGTTCAGGCCACATACCTAACAAAAATACAAAGTCTATTGAAGAAGTTTACCTAGTTGGACAAATACCGGTGAAAAGAAAATTGCCACACGCTGTGTGGGGTTGGAGGTTATGTTACCGGGAAGTGAAAATACTTGCTACATAAAGGAGCTGCAAGGAAGGAAAACCAGTAAGAAGCTAAAAGATACACGATGGACGGAAATAACACAGTCTTAACTGAAATTAAACTGAAAGGAATAAAAAATTGGAATGTTTGGAAATTCCAAACAATGGTTTTACTGCGCGGTCAAAATCTAATCGACATCGTTGAAGGCAAACTTGTGAAAGGAGAAAACTCAGAAGAGCGGAAAGCATGGGAGACACAGGATGCTAAGGCTCAAACAATGTTAGTGACCGGATGACTGAGGAAGTGATGCTGCACATAATATCCTGTACTACTTCAGCAGAGATGTGGCGAAAGTTAGCAAGCATTTTTGAACAAAAAGGTGAAACTAGTATTCACATAATCCAGCAGAGATTCTTCCAATATAAATACGAAGAAGGAATGGAAATGTCAGTCTTTTTGTCGAAAATACAGGAGTTACAAAACCAATTGAAACAGATGGGGGAAGAGATTTCAGAAAAGTTTGTCATTACGAAAGTTTTAATGTCATTGCTAGATATTTACAAACACTTCGTATCTGCGTGAGAGTCCGCGCCGGACGACAAACAAACCTATGATAACCTGGTCGCTCGTTTGTTGGTAGAACAGGAGAGAGTGAAGGAAAAAGGTGAAGTCGCTTCATCGTCGTCTGCGTTTATTGCAAAAAGGAATGCTCCGAATAAAAGAAATGTAAAGTGTTTCAAGTGTAACAAGATGGGACATTATCAAACTGAGTGTACAAGTAATGTGAACAGTAACTATCGAAATAATAACTCTGCAAACAAAAGTGAGAAAAGGTGTTATTTTTGTAACAAAATCGGACATAATAAAAGTGACTGCTGGTTCAAAAAGGGAAAAGAGAAAAATGCGTTCGTAGTGCAACAAACACTTAAAGAACTGTATCAACAATCAAAGTGGTTGGTGAACACAGGTGCCAGTGAACATATGTGCCAAGATAAAAATCTGTTTTCGACATTCTCGCCGTTATCATCACAAAAATCTGTGATAATAGGAGACGGTACTCAGATTAATGTCATCGGTTGCGGACAGGTGGCGCTAGAGAAATATTTAATGGACACAAGTGGATTGAGACGACCATAGATAACGTACTGTGTGTGCCGGACTTAAAAATAAATCTATTCTCTGTGAATTGCGCGGCAGATAAGGGTTATGTCATGATGACAGATCAAAACATTTGCAAGTTTTTCAAGGAAAACAAAGTACGGGCGATGGCTAATCGCGTCGGAAATATGTATATCATGGACGTTCGTTATAAATGCGGCTTTGCAAACATCACAGAAGTTAAATCAAGTTTAAGCGAGTGGCATGAGAAACTTGTGCATCAAAATATATAATATATAAAAAGCGTATTATCAACAATAACATCAAAGTATCTGAAGAGTCTTTTGAGAGTCAGTGCCAAGGCTGTATAGGAGGCAAAGCACATCGGTTGCCCTTTAATACCAGCGAGACAAAAATGACGAAAACATGTGAGTTAATACATGCCGACGTCTGCGGACCCATGGAGGAAGTATCTGTTGGAGGATCAAGGTACTTTTTAATACTAAAAGACGATTACTCGTGCTACAGAACTGTTTACTCCATTAAAAGAAAGGACGAAGTGATAAATTGTATCAAAAATTTTATAAACAAAGCAGAAAATGTCACGGGTAACCATGTCATCAACTTTAGAAGTGACAATGGCTTAGAATTTGTTAATAAGGCTGTGTCAAAATTGTTCTCAGAACGGGGTATAATACATCAAACATCTGTACCATACACGCCGTCACAGAATGGCAAAGCGGAAAGGGAGATAAGAACCCTGACGGAAGCGGCAAAATCAATGCTATGTGTCAAGAGTCTTCCGAAGAAATTCTGGGCTGAAGCAGTGAACACCGCAGCATATGTTTTAAACAGAACAGGTAGAAGTAATGAACCAGGAAAAACACCATATGAAATATGGACAAATAAACAGTTTGACCTCAATAACTTACATATCTTTGGTATACCTGTATCTGTCCATATTCCACAAGAAAAAAGAAGAAAATGGGATTCTAAGGGGGAGACAGGGATTATGATGGGCTACGGAGAAAATATGAAGGGTTATAGAATATTTTATCCAGCAAAAAATGCAGTTCTAGTGAAGAGGGACGTCATATTCTCAGAACCTGTCACTGCGAAATGGGAACAAGTAAACCTAGAACCTGTAACAGAAATACCCAACAATGAGACATCAGTTGCTGACCATAACCAGCAAGACTGTGAAGAAGAGGTCATGATCAATTCAAACCTTACAAATCAGACGACAGATGACGACCAGCATAGCTTGTATGAACCTGAAGAAACAAATGATGAGTATGGTGAATGCGATAGCGATAGCACGTCACAGCCAGCTTTTAGCACATCGGAGCCAGCTTCACCTCGAACCACACGTGTCAGGAAGTCAACACAATTCTATACTTGTCAAAATGTCTACACTGCAGAAACAGAACCAGGAACCTATAAGGAAGCTATGCAGAAAAGTGATGCCTGTCAGTAGGAAGAAGCTGTCAAACAAGAACTCGAGACCCTGAAAGCAAACAATACATGGACAGTATGTCAAGTACCTGAAAATCAAGACATTATTAGTAGTAAGTGGATATTCAAAATAAAGAAACTTGATAATGCTATTAAATATAAAGCTAGGTTGGTTGCCAGAGGTTTTGAACAGAATGATACACTAGATTTGCATGAAATTTACTCACCTGTTGCTAAGTTGTCAACATTTAGATTATTTTTTTCAGTTGCTACTAAATTAAATTTACCAATACATCAGATGGATGTCACTGGGGCCTTTTTATATGGGGATATAAAAGAAAATGTATTTATTAAATTATCAGAAGGGGCATATAACGATTGTGAAAATATTGTCAAATTTAATAAATCTTTGTACGGATTCAAAAAATCTCCTAAGTATTGGAATGAAAAGTTTAACCATGTAATAAGTAAAGCAGGCTTTGTAAAGTCTAAGAATGATCCATGTTTGTTCACTAAATGTAATGGAGAAAACCAAACCTATGTACTACTGTATGTTGATGATCTTTTGATGTTTAGTAGTAATGAACAACAGTTGAGTGATCTTAAATCACAGTTACAGAAAGATTATAGATATTTAGAATGAAAGATATGAGACTGATTTCAAATTTTCTTGGCATCAATGTTAAACAAAATTTTAAAGATTGTGTAACTGAATTGAGTCAAAAATCCTATTTAGAAAATATATTAAAAAGGTTTAACATAGAAAACTGCAAACTTGTATCGACTCCTATTGATCAAAATTTTAATGTAAAAATTTTAGAAGCCAAAGAATGTAAGCCAGACAAAAATATTGAAAACACATGTAGGAAAATTATTGGCAGTTTAATGTACGCAGTATCAGGCATTAGACTAGATTTTTGTGTAGCTATATCTATATTGAGTAAGTACCAAAATAATGCAAGTGATGTATTGCTAACTCATTTGAAAAGAGTTCTAAGATATGTGAAACACATCTTAGATTATAAGTTGGTTTACAATTGTAATGATGATGGGCTTGTAGGGCATTGCGATGCAGATTGGGGTGGTGACCTAATAGACAGAAAGTTGACCACTGGCTATTGTTTCAAGTATTCTAATTGTCTCATATCATGATGTTCCAAGAAACAGTACTCTGTAAGCTTATCATCAACTGAGGCTGAGTATGTTGCAGTCAGTATGGCGGCTAGTGAGTCTTGTTGGCTAGCAAGTTTATTAAAAGACTTTAATATTACAAATGTGTATCCAATCCCTATATATTGTGACAATCAATCCGCCATAATGGTTGCAAATACTGATAATATTAAGAGATTGAAACATATTGATATTTGATATCATTTTGTCAAAGATTTAATTAAAGAAGGTAAAATATATTTAATGTATGTAAGACCGAGGATCAAACTGCTGATATGTTTACTAAGTCATTAAACAGGGAACTATTGTTTAAATTTGTAACTAGATTAATGTAGATTTATCTGTGTTTTTAAGTTAATGCATATAAGATAATTTATATAAGTATTACATTGAGCGGGAGTGTTAAAATACAATGTAATACTTTATTTAAATACTACCATTAAATGTGGGTTTATTTAAGCTGGTAATAGTTGTCAAAGAGATAGTTCTTTTCTAATTTTTTTAGTGTCTCGCTCTCTCCCGAATCTTGTAAAACCGTCCCGTGCATCGTGCCTAATAAATAATTGATTAAAACCAAGACTTTGTATAATTAAACATTACTCTGCAACAATATAAATATAAAAATAAATATATATTATATATATATATATATATATATATATATATATATATATATAATATGTATATTTTTTTATATATTGATTTAATTATTTTAATTGTTTTTTTTTTATTAGACTTAATTCCATTTTTTTCCATTACAGAAGATTAAAACACCATAATTTTGAAATAATTGATTTTTTAATTTTAATTTTTTTTTTTATAACATATTGGTACAACATATTGATACATAAGAATAACAACTAAATTTAATTATTACATTATTAGATTATTTTATCTATTGTAAAAAAAAATTAATTTAAAAAATTTTTTTTTAATAATAAATTAAATAATATAATAATGTAATAAAGAAAAAAGAAAGAAAAAAGACCAGGAAAGAAGAAAAACTAAAAAAAACCAAGAAATAATGAGAATTTTAGGATTACTTAAGAGATTAGAACACTAATTATCTAGGATAATATCTTCGAATTATATCAAAATTATTTTATCGCTATTTCTTCTTAAATGTTTAAATGTTTTACTTTAATTCCATAATTCCTTATTAACCTCTTATTTTATATGGTATTATTTATTTTACAAATTTTAATAATTTTAATAATTTTCATTAATTAATTTATTTGTTTATTTATTTATTACTTTTTATTTATTACTATTTATTAAAATATTACATAATATAAATAAAAATAAATTCTATATATTTATAATTACAAAGTATTTTATAGATATTCTTATAAATTATAATAATAATAAATTAAATCATACAATTTTACAAATTCTACATATTTATAATTAACAAAGTATTTTAAATATAATAATTATAATTAATTATTATTTTTTTTTTAATTATGATATTCATAAATTAAATTATACAATTTTACAAATATACAATTTTTTTTATATAAATAAAAACTTTCAATGATATAATATAATTATAATAATATAATAATTATAATAATTATTATTATTGTTATAATTATAATTATATTATTATTATTACTTATTTTTTTACAGTAATACAATTGTTTATATATCTTTTTTATTCAATTACATATAAAATATATATATAATTATATACATATATATTTTATATGTAATATATATATATATATATATATATGTGTGTGTGTGTGTGTGTGTGTGTGTGTGTGTGTGTGTGTGTGTGTGTGTGTGTGTGTGTGTGTGTGTATGTATATATATATATGTATTTATATATATAAATCTATATATATATATATATATATATACATATATATATACGTAAATATTATCTGTTCTGATGTACTTTCTTCGATTTTTCTTTTAAGAATATGTGTTCCTTTTAATAATAATGACATATGTTAATGACATAATGTCCTTTTATTTTTTGTATATTATTTATATTTATATTTTTGTATATTATTATTTTGTATATTATATATTATTAAATTATTCAGTATTAAGTATACAGGATTAAAATCATAAATACAATATTATATACATACAAAATTATAAAATTATTGACGCAAATAGTTATAGTATATGTGTGTATATGTACTATATATATATATTCACATATATATTATACATAAATTATATATTAAATTAATTTATAAAATAAAAAGATTTAATACCACAAAGTTTAATTTAAATTTGTGAAATTATATAAACACTAAATAAAAAATAAAATTTATTCTTCCTTATTTATTTATTATTTTTGTATTTATTTATTTTGTTTATTTTATTGTTATTTATTTGTTAATAATTAAAATTTATTTTAAATTTTCTTGCTTTTTATTTAGTTAATTAGTTAAATAATTTAATTAAGTTAAATGAATTATGAATAAATTTTATGAATAAACATATATAATTAATTTAAATTTACTTTTATTTAACTCATGAATTAACATATTAATTTAGCTTAAATTTAATTAAAGAGGATATATATATATATATTAATTTATACAGGTACAAAATATTTACATTTATTATTAAATTAAAGAAGATATGTATATATATATATATATATATATATATATATATATATATATAATAAGAAGATATGTATATATATATATATATATATATATATATATATATATATATAATATCAGTTACTTGAATTTTGTCACCTTTTTTTAAGTTAAGTTCTGTGTATTCTTCATAATTAAAATTTATAATATGAATTTCTAATTTAAAGTTACCATCTGTTACAGAGCCACAACCAATCATTTTATTTAGTTTATTATTATGTTTATTATTATATTTACTAACGCAAAATTTGTTTTAATATATCCTTCTAACACTGGAAAATATGTAAGCAATTTTTAATTTTTAATACAAAAATATATGCGCTTGCGCGTGCATATTTGTGTGTGTGTGTGTGTGTGTGTGTGTGTGTGTGTGTGTGTGTGTGTGTGTGTGTGTGTGTGTGTGTGTGTGTAAATTTATTGATATGTCCTGTTGAATTTAATATCATTAATTTCAATAAGTTTAATATCTTCTTGTGATGTCAGAGTCATATTTTTCTAAATTCTTTACTACTGTGTTCAATTTTATAAGTAGTTCATATGAAACATTGTCATTGTTAAAATTTGTCATTTTAAAGCTTGGCTCTAAATATATATATATATATATATATATTGTATTTAGGACAAGAGAGTGCAGATTTCATTTATATCATTAATTAGAGAGACGAAAAAGAGAGGGGGGCAGGAGAAAGAGAGAGAGAGAGGGAGAAGGGAGAGAGAGAGAGAGAGAGAGAGAGAGAGATTGCAAAATATGTATGTTGTATTATTTGTAAAAAAACAATCAATATAAATCAATATAAATTAACATTTATACATTTATGTATATTTTGATTTTAAAATTCCGTTTATAAATAAGAAATAATTTAACATATATAGCTTGACAATATGTTTGTCAACAACAGAAAGTAATATAGATAATAATATTTGACAAGCAAAATTTGAAGCGTTTTATTTCTCTTAATTTCTCTTATCTAATAATGTATGTATAATCTTTTTAATTCAATAAAAAAGATTGTTTCTAATTAATAAGAAAAAATTGTCATCAAATTAATCAGTTGTTTTATATATGATTAAAAATGACAAGAAATTTAATTCTGTTTTACATAAAAATATATGTTTAAAAAAAATATATTATTATAAATATATTATTTTAAGAGAGACACACGAAATAACTTTAAAAAATTTTTTCCTTCTTGCCTTTTTTAATTTCATCTTTCTTTCCGTTCTTTCTTTTATTCCTTCTTTCTTTGTTTGCTTTTTTCCTTTCTTCTTCCTTCTTTCCTTTCTTCTTAATTTCTTTTATTTCCTTCTTTTCTTTTTACTTTTTTCTTATTCCTTATCTTTTTCTTTATTTATTTTTTTCCTTAATTTTCTATATTTATTATAGTCGTCATTGTATTGCTACGATGAATGATTAAATATTGAACGTTTTTTTAAAAAAAAAACAAAACATATTATATAATGTTTAAAATGTTAACTTTATATGGCAATGACATTTGAAGTTAAATATGTTTAATATTCTTTAATAGAACTACATTCAATTAATTCTATTACTGCGTTTACTTCATGAAATATTTTTATTATGAAAATCAGGCATTTTGATTTTTATATGAATCATTGTCTAGGAACGTATGTTACGAGCCGAGCATGAAAGAAGACAAATAGAATGAAAATATTGTGCAAAATTATTACTAATAATCAATATTAATATTATTACTGTGTGTCCCAATCGTTTAATTAATTAATTACTCAGTCGCCGTTATTGTGTTAGTCAAATATTTACAAGAAGATAGAAGGAAGAAAATAAAAAAGAAGAAAGAAGGGATAGAAAGAAACAATAAAAAAATTAAGAAAGAAATCAAGAAAAAGGAAGAAGAAAGAAAAAAATTAAATAAAAGATAAGTTACATATCTTTACATATATAATACTATATAAATATATGTATATGTACACACACGCGCGCACACACACACACACACACACACACACACACACACACACACACACACACACACACACACACACACACACACACACACACACACATTAATAAAAAATATATTGATACAAACACGAAATTTGTTGATAAATAAAATATAAGATTATATAAGAACATTGTGATACATTTTGTAATTTTTTATTTAATGTAAAATAAAAATTCAATTTTTAGTATTCTGAATAAAAGAAGTGAAAGTAAAGAAGGAAATAAGTAAGGAAGAAGAAAAATAAAAGAGATAAAGTAGAAAGGAAAGAAGAAAGGAAAAAAAAAGAATTAAGAAATTAAGAAAAAGGAAAGAGAAACGAAAAAATATAAAAAAAAGTATGTCACGTTTCTCAAAATTTTTAAACTAATTTTCTCACATTTCTCACTTGCGTTTTATTTTTTATTTCATTTTCGCTTTCTCACTCTATATCGCTTTTTCATTCTTTTGCTCTCTCGCGCTGTTTCACTCTTACGCTCTATCAGTTTTTCATTCTCTTGTTCTCTCTTGTTCTATTTCTGCTCTTTCACTCTCTGACTGTTTTACTTTCTAAGAAAGAAGCTAAAAAAGATATAAAAGCTTCGAATAACTATGTAAATAAAGATCTTTATTTTTAATTAAAATTTAAAACAATTCGGATTTTTATTTTTGTATTTTAACGTTTTTCTTTTTTTTATAATAAATTAAATAATTACATTATTATAAACATAAAATGAATATGCCATAAATAAAAAAATGATTATACAATATTCTAAATTTATTTATTTAATAGTTTTGTAAATATATGCAGTGCAATAATATTTAATTCATAAATCTATATCTAATTTAATCTATATCTAATCTATTATCTATTTATATGCTTAAAGAATTTAGAAAAAAAAATTATACCTTATGTATCTTTTTATTATTTGTTTCGCGCATTTTTTTGTTTATTATTTTGTTTTTTTATTTTATTTTATTACTTATTTCCTGACTTTGTCTCCTGACTCGTTCTCTCTCTTTCTCTCTGTCTCTATAATATTGCTTTTAATTGTATTTAATGTCAAGTTTAAATTTAATTTCTAATATTTCATTTTCAGATTAGAAGAAAAAAACAAAAAGAATCAAGTAAAAAAGAAGTTAAAAAAGAAAAGACGGAAGGGAGAAAAGAAAGAAGAAAAGTAATAAAAAAAGAACGAAAAAAAAACGTAAAGAAGAAAGAAAAGGAAGGAAAGAAAGAAAGAAAGAAAAAAGTAAGTTAAGAAAAAGAGCCAAGAAAGGAAAAAATTCAGCAAAAGATAAGTTATATCTTTTTGAATCTTCTTATTATTATTTTTCCCTTTTTAATACAATTTTTAGAAATGTTTTGTATGACAAACAACCAAAAATTTGATTAATATATGATCAAACCGGTAGTTATCATGCTAATATTAATTCGTTGAATTTATAGAATAAATTATTATCAATTTATTTTATCAATTTATTTGGAAAATTGATTCGGTAAATTTGGTAAATTTATTTGTTAAAATTATCATTTCTTTTTTTTTTACTTATATGTATATATATATAGTAAAAGTACAATTAAAATATTTTATATGTAAATATTAATATTTATTATTTTTTGTTTCAGAAAGGAGTTCGACGAAGGAGGGCATCTTAAGAAAAGTTTTCCTGAAGGCGTTTCATTATTTTTCAATATTATTTTAAGTTATGTACGAATAAAATAACATATAAAAAATATAAAAATATTATATTAGCGTGTAAATATTATTTTAAAATTAAATAAATTAAATAAATGTTAATATTATAATATTGTATATACGTAGTAATATTGTACATACATATAAAAATTAAATAAAATGATGATAATAACGATGATTATGAAAATGATGATGATAATAATAATAATAATGATGATGATGATGACGATGACGATGACGACGACGACGACGACGACGACGACGACGACGACGATGACGATGACTATTATCATTATCATTATCATTATCATTATCATTATCATTATCATTATCATTATTATAATGATAGTGATGATGATGATAATGATGATGTTGATAATAATGATGATAACATTAAAAAAGTTATTTAAATAAAAGTTAATAATTATTAATTTAAAAATATTATTAATTTTTAAACCACGGCAATTTAAAGTTAATAATTATTTAAATAAAAGTACATGTACACAAATATAAAGAAATATAATAAAACAAAAATTAAAAAATTAATAAAATTAAACATTAATAAATCTAGGCTGATCAGATACAGAAAAGGAATTTTTTTCAATTTGAGGTATTTTTCTTTTTTGATTTCATAGTATTTAAGACTATTTTGTATATTTATAAAACACTTAATTTGTATTAGTAATTTGATAATACTATATGACTGATGCTTTAAATCAAGTTACAATGTTAATTGATTATTTCTCTTTAAATTCTCGTGACGAAGAAGCAAGAAAATATTTATATGTAGAAATTCCATGCTATTATACTTTTAAGAAAGAAAAAATTAATGGAAGAAATATATCGCGTTGGATTAAATGCAAAAATCATTATAATTGTATAGGACGAATGTATTCTGTTAGTCCTACAAACAGAATTATTTCATTTACGACTATTATTACTCACTGTAAAAGAAGAAATAAGTTTCGATGATATAAAAACTGTAAATGGAAAAATATGTCAATCATTTTCAGCGGCATATTTAGCTTTAGGATTAATTGAAGATAATGATGAATGGAGACGAGCTATGAATGAAGCTGTTAGATGAATGATGCCAAAACAACTTCGTAGATTATTTGTACGTATATTATTACATTGTCAACCGTTGCATTCTGAAGAGCTCTGGGAAAATTTTAAAATAGCAATGTCAGAAGATTATGTTCGATATTTTGGTATGTTACAAGGACAACATATGCACAAATCAATTCTGTGCTTTATATTGAAGGTAAAAGTCTTGCCGATTTTCCACAAATGGAACAATTGACAGAAAATTATGAAGAGGAGGATCATGTGAAGATGTTATGGAAATTGGTACTAAACAATATAAACAATTAAATGACAAGCAGAAAGAAATAGTAGATCTTGTATTAAATAGATTAGATAATAATAATCATAATAGTAATTGTTTTTATATCGATGATCCAGATGAATCAGGTAAAACATTTACGTATACAATTATCTATTATTTAGCTAAAATTCGTAATAAATGTATTTGTACAATTACTTTTACAGGCTTTTACAGGCATTGCAGCAACATTATTACCAGCAGGAAAAACAATTCATAAAACATTTGGATTGCCAGTTCCATTATTTGCAGATTCATCATCAGATACAACATTAAAATTCAATCAAAAGAAGCTCGTTATTTAAAAAAAAACAGATATTTTTATTTGGGATGAAGCCAATGGCACCATGATATACTCTCGAGATTATGGATCGAACATTGCGTGATATCATGAATAATGATTTATTTTTTGGTGGAGAAATTATCATATTAGGTGGTGATTTTAGACAACTTCTTCCCATTAAATTACATGGTACACGAAGTGAAATCGTGATTCTGTCAATCAAATTTAGTTCTATTTGGAAAGAATTTATAAATTTCTCTTTAACAGAAAACATGCGAGTTCTTCCAGAGGAAACTGAATTTGCAAAATTTCTATTAGATATGGGAAATGGCATATTAAATGATTCTAATGATAATATACAACTTTCGAATCGTTGTATCGTACGCATTAATGCTGATATTGTAGAAGAAATATATGATGATCTAATACGAAATAAAGAATTTAATAAAATGGCTAAGTGTGCGATACTTTCTGCAAGAAATGCTGATGTAGATGAAATTAATAAATGAGTTGTCAAATTATTAGATATGTTTGAAGAACGAATTTATACAAGTACAGATTGTACTGAAAACTGTGATGATAATGGTGACATTAATGAAGTTTTACTACCAGAATATTTAAATACTTTGTCTCCATCATATCTTCCTCCTTATGAATTACGTTTAAGACCGAATTATGTCATTATGTTGATTAGAAACCTCAGTATCAATGAAGGTCTTTGCAACGGCACTAGATTGATAATTATAGAACTTACTGATCATTTATTGAAATGCAAAATATTAACAGATGATAAAGTAGGACAAATTGTTTTCTTAAACCGAATAACATTGTATTCGAAATTGTATTGCGAAAATGTATATCCTTTTATTTTTAAAAGAAGACCAATTCCCGATAAAATTAATTTTTGCTATGACAATTAATAAGTCACAGGGACAGACATTTAACAGAGTAGGAATAGACCTTCGCAAAGATGTTTTTAATCATGGACAACTTTATGTCGCTTTTTCACGAGTACGATCTTGGCAAGCATTAAAAATTTATCTTGGTAATCAGCGATAATAAATAAGTTAAAAATTACGTATATAAAGAAAATATGCATGATTTCTTTTTTCTAAATTTTTAGGTAAAGAAGAGAATATATTTTGATGTATATATAAATTTGATGTATATAAAAATGTATATAAAATTATATAATATAAAAAAAACAAAAAATACGATGTCAGAAAAGAAATGGCGCGCGCGAAGCGCGCGCTTTGTATTGTTCTAGTTTCTTGAAAAAATACAGAACTCGCTCCCTCTCTCGCTTATATTTTCATTTGCTTAGTACTGTCTGCTCTCTGCGCATGCCCCCTTTCTCTCCAGCGCCGAACTCGCACCGAGCATTGCTGAATGTCACTGTAGCTCACACACCGTGATCTCTCTATGTGTAATTGCTTCTTTATGAAATGTGTTATAAAACTCTAATCTTACACTCGGCTATCCGACTGTCCTCAAATGTTATTCTCATTTGGTAACTTTTTCTTTGGCCCACAGATTCATATGATCGACGGTCATCCTTTATGAACCTTCTCCTTCACCCACTTTTCTACAAGATAACAATCGTACGACACATTTGATCTTGTAGAATCCCAAATATTTCGTATAGAGCTTCAACCTTGGCCCACCTTGCATTCGTTGAATAACTATTAGATTATCTTCGCAGTAGGTATTCGGCTTCTTCTGTTTTTTATCGTAATTTTGTTTAGTGTCGGTTTGAACTTTGAAGCAATTATTTCATAGACTTTTTCTCTTAAATAGGCACATTTCTTTTGAAAGATAACAACGTTTTCTGCATTTAAGATTTCTTTTACTTAGACGTCTTCCTTAAGTCTCATCCGTGTTCCAAATAGGAAACAGAAGCAAGTCATTCCTATGCTTCTGCTCGGTACATTATTTAAATATTGTTGCGCCCATGCAATAAATTTATGCTACTGAGACGGCTGTGGCATCAGCAGCTTGGTTAACAGCAGAATTAATATGCGGTTTATTCGTTCAATTTGACCATTGCCTCTTGGTATACTGATAACAATCAGATTATGTTCAATGCCTTTGTCTTTACAATATGATATAAAATTACTAGATGTAAATGTTGATTCCTAGTCGGAAATAATTTGTCTAGGATTTCCAAAAATGACTGATTACTTCATTAAATGGTCTATAACTTTCGTCGTTTTGATACTTTTTGTTAGATAGAGCCACGAATTTAATAAAGTCGTCTACAACTGCAAATATATACTAATATTTTTTTGCGTTGACGACATTAATCCCAAGTGATTTACATGGTTTCCAACTAAGAATTTCCTTATCGATCGGGTGAAGTAGTTCTTCTTGCTTGCCAGCTTTTTTCGTAGCCAGGATACAAATGAGACAATTTTGATTATCTTTTGAACTTTCGGATGCATATTTTTGAACCAATAGTCAGCTTTTAAAAATTGTTCTGTCTTTGTACTTCCGAAAGGGCTATGTTTATGAACTTGGCAAATTATCGTTTGCTTTAACCTCGGTATGATGATCGGAGCATCATCAACTTGTACAACAATCTATTTTGTATTATAAAATGTCTTATATAAAGCTGTATGTTCTCTTCTATCTGCTTTATGACATCCCTCAATTCCTTATCTTTTAATTGGTTTCGACCAAATTTTGCCAAAATGCCACTTCCGCATTCATCTATCATCATAGCTACAGGTAATGGAGCAGGTAATACCGGTTTAATGCATTTACATGTTTCATGTTATTACCAGAGTGATGTATAATTGAGTATTGAAAATTTCCAAAGAAAAATGTCTATCTTGCTATTTGCGCACAAACATTTATTTTTCTTTGTAGTCTGTATGAACGCTTTACAGTCGATTACTATAGTAAGCGAGAGATTCCGATTAAATACATCCTAAATTTCTTTAGTGCCTCAACGATTGCTAGTATATCCAACTTATAACTATTGTATTTTGTTTCAGTTGGCATCTTACTATTCACATATATACCGAATGAAACATATGATTCTTGCTACCGCCTATTTGTAAAAGTATTGCATTAAATCCAAGAGCAGAAAAATCGATATGAAGTTCTATTATATTCCCACAGTCAGTTGATACAATTACAATACAGGCTTATTGCTAAAAGCTTGTTTCAATTGATTAAACGCGTGATGATTAAATGTGTTTCTTTCCCGAAATGAAACTTCATTTCGTTCTTTAGCAAGTCCGTCAATGATCGTGCTATGTGCGCACTGGGATATGAATTTGCGAAAATATCCCGCAAGGTCTCTTGTATCGATTGCACGTTGGTAGGCCTCGGAAAATGTCCTACGGCATAATTTTTATCCTCGGAAGATGTAATTTTTCCGTCTTCTATCATGTATCTTAAATAGACTACTTTTGATTTTGACATTTTCCCCAATTGAAAAATAGCTAGAGCAATAGATAGATAGAATCCATATTCAGCCGCCATTTTTAATACTAACTTAAATGTCTTTCTTGCATGTTGATTGATGGTATGATTAAATCGTCTATGTGTATTGCAACATTTCCCTCTACCATCAAATTATGAAAAATTGCGTTAACATATTTTTGAAGGTATTATAAGGTAAGGAAATGAATTGAGACCAAACGACATCCTTAAGAACTCATAATGTCCGTTAGGGATAATAAAAGAAATATATTTGCGACTAGCTTCTTTGACGAACATTTGAAAAAAAACCGTTTTTCAAGTCTAACGTACTATACTTTCACTCTTTGTAAAAGATCCAACTGATCTTCAATCAACGGTAGGGGATCGGTTTAAAAATTTTTTGTTTAGTTTAGTTTATAGTAATCTACACAGATCCTCGTTATGCCGTTTTTTTCTTTTTTTTTTAATGATATCCTCAGTAGAGGTATAGGGTCGATTCTAATCCGGGAGCTCCGAGGGGAGTGCGGGGGGGAACGGTGGGCGCGGAGGAAGAGGAGAGAGAGAAAGCAGAGGCGGCGGTCCTTAGATATGAACCGCGGGAGAGGTATATAAGGTAGGAGGTATATAGGATCCGATAACTACAAAGCCGAAGATGATATAAATAAATAGATAAACGAATAGGTAAACAAATAGATAAACAAATAGATAAAAAATTGCGACTCGAAGGACATAACGTCACAAAGGAGGAGGGCAGAGGCGGCGGTCCTTTGAAATGAGCTGCGGAGAGGGGAGGGGGGGTAGGTAAAATAGTAAGATCCGGCAGCTACAAAAGAGAAGATGATATAAACAAATAGATAAACAAATAGATAAAAAATTACGACTCGAAGGACATGACGTCACTGGGAGGGGGGAATTGATAAGATAGTAGCTACAAAGGCGAATATAAACAAATAGATAAACAGGTGGTGAAGATGATATAAATGAGAAGATAAACAAATTGCGGATAGGGTACATGGACATGACATCAAAGAGGGGCCCGTCGCCGCCGTCGCCGCCGCCGCGTCTGCCGCATGTTCTCATCTTCTGTTTTCATTGTGCTCTCTCTCTCTCTCTCTCTCTCTCTCTCTCTCTCTCTCTCCTGTTGTGACTCTCTCTTATTATGAATCTGTTTTATATATATATATATACTTTCGAACTTTCGAGTACGTTCGCGATTTCAGGTATCTCTGCCCCCGACTACGGCACGCGACACAGGACAAAAGGGTCCCTCAAATAGTATTTTGTCAAATAAATCAAGTGTTGTGACGAAAGGTAGATGTCTCGTTGAGTTTAGTGGATGCGCAATCCAAAAGCTCTCCCCCCACATATATAACAGAATCTTATGACTTTTTTTTCGGATATTCGGATATTCGGATATTTCGAATGATTCTTTTATGACGGGAGAAAAGGAATAAAAAACATATTGTATATATTATATATGTTTATTTTTAAACAAATTGAATACATTTTGACTTAAGCATGAAATTTTTTTATTCATATTTTTTTCTTACACACTAAAAACTAAAGTTAAAACTAACGTTGATTCCAATTCCCAAAAATATAGCCTGTTAATTAATTATAGCCTGTGGTCGTCAGAGTGTAACGTCTGCTCAGTAGGCGCATCGCGCGACGCTCCACTGAAATGCTATATAATGGAAATTAAATATATAATATTAAATATATAATAATATTGGAAAAAAAACAGAAAAAAATAAAATGCAGTTGAAACTTACGCGTTACCTTCCTTCTTTATTTCGCCATCGTAGGGTGCGTTGCTTCCTTTGGCGGAGTATATTGCGTGTTGATCATTCGTACAAATGAATGATGGAGAAGCGAAGTACTTTTCGTGTAGGTCGTTCGATGGAGGTCTGATCCAGGATGGATCCTGATGGAGGAGTGATGCTAATTTCAAGACGAGAGTCACGAGAGAGTCAGAGAGGGATGCCGCACACAACGAGAAAATATGTCCATGAAAGTTCGGAAGTTCGGCCGGTGTCGGGTAATAGAGGCTAGCAAATCTAGTCCTGACTCTTTCGCTTTTTATTCTCACAACTAGCCTGCTCATTCGGCGATTCTGACTTCTAACCATCGAAACGATCGCACTTTACGATATAGGCTACGTTTGCTTTAGCGCTTACAGCTATAAGCATTATATCAGTAACATTGACATACAATGTTCGTTATATTAAAAAAATATGGAACCTATATTTGTTATTAGAAAGAATGATATTTGTAATTAAAAAATAATAGATATAATAGAAGATAGAAAAATCAGAAAAATAAAAAAAATTTTATTATATTTTTTTGTATTTTTGTATTTTTTTATACTTTTTTGTTTTTTTATATTTTTTATATTTTTTAATTTTATTTTTTTTGTTTTTTTATATTTTTTATATTTTTAAATTTTATTTTTTACTATATTTTTTACACATTTATCTTTGTAACAAATGTAATATATTCATATTGAAACAAGATAAAGTCTTATGCAGATGCGATGTTCCTTATAGATTGTATATTATTTATTTAAAGTAATTAATTAATTAATTAATACTAAGACTCGCCCTAATGAGCGATTTAAATCTTGGATACGAAAAGTATCTTTTGATGATAGTTTTTTTCATTGTATCATATGCGCTAAAAATTTTTCGTGTTGTCCAATATCGAATATTATAAGACATGTGGAATCTGCGCAACATAAAAGAAATATTGACAAAGATGTATCATTATCTGATAATGATAATGTAACTTTTGAACAAAAATCATTGCATCTGTGTGTATTTAATGTATTTAAGTAGTAATGATTAGACCTCGAGCAATTTAAGCCATGGCTACGCGAAATGCAATGTGATGCAAATTTATTTGCATTATGTACGGTCTGTGAAAAAACTATTGCTGGCGGTTTATTGCAAACCGTCACGCCAAATCTAAAATACATAAGAATAATTGCGAAAAATTTGATGAAATAATAAGCAACTCAAATGAAGACTGTAACATAGAAATTAGCAAATCGTTTTCGTCCTTTGAGGAGCAAATTCGCGGAGATTCGATTTGCTGCTTTAATCGCTGAAAAAAATATTTCACACAAAAATGCAAAAATAATACTCGATTTTTTAAAAACGTAGATAAAGATTCTAATGTTTTGAAAAGCATGACTATGAGTCGACAAAAGTGTACGAATATAATTACGAACGTTTTATGTCTAGTTGAGACGGATCGTGTGATAGAAAATATTCAAAATAGAAAATTTTCTATTTTTATAGATGAATCAACAGATATTTTTAATGAAAAATAGATGACATTTCACGTTCGATACGTTCATATTGAAACATTATTCATTCGCAACTAGTAAAATTAATTGATGTCGACAACAGATTGCAGCGCGAATAAATTGTTTAATGCATTTAAATATGAAATGTAGAAACTACAAATACCGTTTTCAAATATAGTTGCCTTGTCATGCGACAATATGTCCGTTATAATCGGAAAACATTTATCTTTCAAGAAAAAATTGGAAGAGATGTGCAATAATGTATTGACATTATCATGTCCATACCATTCTGCTTCATTAGCTTCGTACGCCGCGTGCTCAGATACCTCAAGCTTGTGAGGAATTCTTGAAAAAAATTACAAGCTATATAACTTGTCCCAAGCGATGGTCTATTCTCACTGAATTAAGTGAATGTTTTGAAGAAAGGACTCACAAAATTGTAAAGTTATGTAATACACGATGGTTTTTTCATCACGCGTGTATCAGACTTCTTCAATCTTGGAACACAATACAACATTTTTTGAATGAAATGATCGTGAAATGAGCGAGAAAGGTATATCTGTAGAAAATTTGTTGCGTGTCATGCAAAATGTAGATACAAAAGCATATTTGGTATTTTTAAAATATACATTATATTTTTTTTATGTATTTAATGCATTTTTCCAAGCTGAGGAAATGAGGATACATTTGTTACAGCCAAAATCAATTGATTTTTTTAAAAGAAATTTGTACAAATTTTATAAAACCAGAAATTTTGAAACATTTGTCAAATATAACATTTTATAAGGCAGAAAATCATAAATTTTTAAATGATATTTTCTTATTATATAGTATCGGAGAATATATTCATCAATTGATAGAACATGGACACGCAAACATGGTGCAACTGTTCGAGAGAACTGTTTGCGATTTTACATAACTACAGCCAAAGAAATTTCCAAAAGATTACCAGTAAGTGATATATTTTTATCAAAATTACAAATTCTTTTATCACATATAACTTTATTGAGTACTGATAGGGAAACATTATTCCATTATCTTTCTTCTATCGTTGCAAGAAATGGGTGATTTTGACGAAAATGGTTTAAAGAAAGAATGGTTTGCCTTAAATTCAAATTTTTCAGTAACAGAGAAACAAGATTTATTAAAATTAAATTTTGATAATATATGAAAATAGATTTTACAAAGACAATATTTAAATAACCAAATGAAACCAAATGAAACCAAATAAAACCAAATTCTTCAATTTAAGATCTTTCTTGAATTCTATTAGAGCACTCCTAAATTCAAATGCAGCTCCGGAAAGAATATTTTTCTTCTTAACAGATGTTAAAACAAAAAAACGAAACAGATTATCGTCGATTACTGCCATGACTAAATGCCATTTGTGTATTGAAGTCAGCATTAAAAGCATGAAACGAAATTGGTTTAAACATGAAGCTCGATGAAAAGTATTTATCTCTTATGTTGATAGATAAATTATATGTTACTTCTTCGGTAAAGTAAAAGCAAAAGAAAAATTTTCAGCTACATGCTACAGATGATATTGCTGATCCATCTTCGTCTAATATGCAACAATAATATACAAATAGGATAATTGCTTGTGTTCCATCAAACAGATTAAAGCATTAAGTTAAATTTAATTAAATAATATACAATATCTATAAAGAACATCGCATCTGCACAAAATCTTTATCTTGTTTCAATATTGCACTTATTAAGATAAATGTGTAAAAAATATAATAAAAAATAAAATTAAAAAATATAAAAATACAAAAAAAGTACAAAAAAATATAAAAAAATATAATAAAATTTTTTATTTTTCTAATTTTTCTATCTTCTATTATATCTATTATTTTTTAATTACAGATATCACTCTTTCTAATAACAGATATAATTTCCATTTTTTTTAATATAACGAACATTGTATGTCAATGTTACTGATATAATGCTTACAGCTGTAAGCGCTAAAGCGAACGTCTATATCGTAAAGCGCGATCGTTTCGATAGTTAGAAATCAGAATCGCCGAACGAGCAGGCTAGTTGTGAGAATAAAGAGCAAAAGAGTCAGGACTAGGTTTGCTAGCCTCGTCCCTAGCCCTATTATCCGACACCGGCCGAACTTCCGAACTCTCACAGATATGTTTTCTTGTTGTGTGCGGCCTCCCTGATTCTCTCGTGACTCTCGTCTTGAAATTAGCATCACTGGACTGATCGCATCCGCATAAATTTTGACAAATCGTTAATCTCCCTCTCCCCTTCTCTCTCTTCCGCTCTTTCTAGGAATTTCATTGTTGTGATCAAACATGTAGCGACATGTTCGCAAAGGAACGCGATGACGTTTAAATTTTTTTCCAGAAAAACCGCGATAAGATGGCTTTTCGTAGAAATCGTCATGTTGCGACGTGTTAAGAGAAAAATGCCGATACTCCGGCTGCTATAAACAAATAGATAAACAAATTGCGACTCGGACAAACGTATGACGACGCTCCGGTTTAGACAGAGGGACAAAAGAAACTGCAGATATATAATAGGTTATTGGGCGAGCGGGATCACAGGTGCTTTTAAAGTCTTATGCATCAATCGAATGTGAGAGAAAAATGGAACACCTAGAGCGAGTGGAACGCAAGCTATTGGAGCAGTGTAGCTTGGTGGCTATCTTGGTGGAGTGTTTCGCCTGGCTGCAACGATGTGACGAGTGCATCGAACAATTCGAGGAACTTAGCCGTGTTAAGCGTTCTCGAATCATCGTTGCAAATAGATAACCTGTGGTGACGAGGATTGCCTGACTTGCGGGTGCAAAGGGACAATTAGAAAGACGTTTCGTGCACGTAGGTGACGAGCATTAGTAGAGACAATGGATCTCTCATTTGACGAGAGATTGATACGGCGTTTGAAAGCCGTATTGCCTGGTGCGGTGATTAACGTGAACTATACCATACCGCGATGATTTTTGGAAGATGCTGATGGTGTAGTGTTCGAGCGAGTGCGAGATATTGTACAAAGACACGATAGTGTGAAAGTGAACACCACATTCAATGGCGAGTTTGTGATGGGCGATAAACGCGCCAATAAAAGTATAAACACTAAAAACTATGAAAAACTTTTTCGAGTGTCAAATTTTGGCAAATGGTACGAGCAGTATGTCATCGAATCTACGTTGGTGTCGCTTGAAGAATTCCAAGAACACGACAGTGGATGGGTGGTGTCGCGAATTCTTAATCTGACAGTAAACGTAAACAAATATAATCCCATGCACGCGGGATGTCATATTGAGTTACCCCGGGAAATTATGTTGAAGAGAGCGATGATTAACGTGCAGTCAACGGACAATGCATGTTTCGCATGGTCAGTGATCGCGGCTCTGCATCCGAAAGGCATAGATCGGGTCGATAATTCCCGATTCACATTATACGACGATCTTGAATCTCCAAGACATTATGTTTCCGTTGAATCAAATTAAAAAGTTCGAACATCTCAATGACATCTCCATGAATGCTTATGATATCAAGGGAAAGAAGAGTTTTCCGATATGGCTGACAAATAAGAAGATGGAGATGCACGTAAATCTGTTGTACGTGCAGGATCCGCGCGACAACACGGGGCATTTTGCGTGCATTAAAGACCTGTCCTGCCTCGTGAGCTCGCAAATAAACAAAAAAGAACACAAGAAATACTTTTGCGATCGGTATGTATACACATTTTAACAAATTGTATAATATTTTATAATTGTTTATTAAATACTAAAAAAATTATGTTTTCCTTTTTTTGCAGATGTTTACATTACATCAGTTCATCTGAAAAATTGCAGTCACAAAACGAACGATTGCGCCAGATTGCCGAGCAAAGACGACAAGTCGCTCACATTTAAGAACCACACAAATAAGGAACGACTTCCTTTTATCGCAAATTTGAAGTGTGTACTATGGCGAATGGAACCGAGAGAGAAGGAAGACACGTCATACACCTATCAGCAGCATGAGATATTTAGCGTCGGATACTACGTGCGATGCTCGTACGATGACGCGTACGGCGTATCAATTTCGGCGCGGCAAAGACTGCGTTGCGTGGTTCATTCGGCAATTCGAAGACTTGGTGCATCGATTAAAAATTTTGTTATCCACGAATGTCCCTATGGAAGCGTTGTCGAGAAAACAGAAGGCATACCGGTAGCGCGACGCATTGTCACATTTGTGAAAAATCATTTGCGTCAAACGACACGCGAGTACGCGACCATTGCTACCTTACCGGTCGTTATCGTGGTTCCGCGCATTCAAATTGCAATCTAAATTATAAAGATTCATATTGCATTCCCGTAGTATTTCACTTATCCGGTTATGACGCGCACTTTGTCATCGTGGAAATAGCTACGACGTTCGAAGGCAGGATCGACATAATGCCGATAACAAAGGAAAAATACATTTCGTTTACTAAACACGTTAAAGATACCGCCGAGAAATCAGATTCATGAAATTACGTACAACTACGGTTCATTGATTCATATAAATTTTTAAGTACCAGCCTCGATAAATTGGCATCTTTTCTAACGAAAGAGAAATTAAAAATTTTACATTCTGAATTTATCACGTTATCAAACGAAGATTTTGACTTGTTGACGCGTGTCTTTCTCTACGAATACGTGGACAAGCTGCAAGACATGCGCCTACCACCGCGCGAATCATTCTATAGTTCGTTGGCCAGTGACATGGTGTCGGAGAACGATTATGCGTATGCCGCGAATGGTCTTGCAGCGGTTTTCTATTGAAATCCTAGGTGAATATAGCAATCTGTATTTAAAAACTGATGATATTGCCATTTTTGAAAATTTCTACAAAAATTGCATCGAAAATTACTGTCTCGGTCCCGCTCACTATACATTGCCAGGTTTCATGTGGGACGCCATGTTAAAACATACGCGCCTAAAATTTGAATTGCTCATCGACATCGGTTATGTTTATCGAGCGCGGTATACGTGGTGATTTCAGTTAATGTTCCGGCAGATACGCGCAGGCTAATGACAAGTACATGCGTTCGTATGACCCGTCAAAATCGTCGTCGTACTTGATGTATGACGTGAACAATCTATACGGATGAGCGATGTGTCAACCGCTGCCAAATTTCGATGGGTTGAAGACATCGCGAACTTTGACGCGAACGCGATCCAGATTCGCCTATAGATTATATTCTCGAGGTCGATCTCGAATATCATCTGCACGACCGACACTGATCTACCTTTCTGTCCGACGCACGATAAACCACCCGGCAGGATAAACTTCGCGATGTTATATGATAAGAAGCGGTACATCATTCATTATCGCAATCTGCAGCAATATACGCACCACAATCTTCGTATTGCAAAGATACACCGCTACAATTTACTTAATCCGTCTGGCTCCGCGATTACATTGAACTCAATACATACTTTAGAACGTGTGCGAAAAACGATTTCGAAAAAAATTTGTATAAATTTATGAACAACGCGGTATTTGATAAAACAATGGAAAATGTTCTGAATTAGATATAAAATTGATAATAAAATGGGATGGACGATATGGCGTGGAGTCAATGATCGCGAAACCAAATTTCCATAGCCGCAACGTCTTTGCGGAAAATTTAATCGTCGTCAAATTATGTAAACTCGAGGTGAAATTCAATAAGCCCATTTATATGGGTATGTGTATACTCGAAATATCGAAAATCTGTTATCTGTTATGTCTTGTATGAATTTCACCATAAGTATATGTCATCGCTGTATCGCGACAAAAATATATTTAAGATATAAGATCATGTACACCGACATGGATAGTCTCATATATCACATTGAGTGCGATGATGTGTACGAGACGATGAAACGTGATATCGCTAGATTCGATACGAACGATAATCCGCCGGACAACGCGTTCAGGATGTCTCTCGTGAATAAAAAAGTACACGGCCTAAAGAAGGACGAAAATAATGGTGCGATAATGACGGAATTCGTCGGACTCAGAGCGAAAATGTACGCGGTGAGGGTTGACAATAAAAAGGACACCAAAAAGGTGAAAGCTGTAAAGAGTAACGTCGTAGTGCTGTAACGTCGTAGTGCAAACAATACTGTTCGATGATTACACGCGGTGCTTGAATGAAGAGATCGAAATGACTTGTCGCCAGTTATGTAAGATCTAAGTTACATCGAGTATATACGGTGTCCGAGTCCAAAATCACTCTGAGTCCGTACAATGACAAACGATATATTGTACCGGATTCGATGGAGACGTTACCATGGGACGTTACCACTGGCGGATTCCGTTGTAATATACATGTATATACAATGTACATTTTTATATTCTTATATTTTTATACTTTTGTATATGTAATTTATATATATGTATGCACATATGTACATATGTACGTATGTACGTATGTACGCATGTACGCATGTACGCATGTACGCATGTACGCATGTACGTATGTACGCATGTACGTATGTACGTATGTACGTATGTACGTATGTATGTATGTATGTACGTGTTTCTTGTACTTTTATACATTTTTTATATATTTTTGTACACGCATCGTACCCGTATTGTACATTTATGTGTTTAATAATTTTATGCATTTAATCATTTTTTTTTTATTTACACGTGTTCTATTACACGTGTACTTTTTTACACTTTACGAAGATGTAATTGAAGAAAAGAAATAATAAGATTGTATATATTTGTACATTGTATATTTATTTTTTTTAATATATTATATATTTATTTTTAATATATTGTAAAAATAAAAAAATGAATTAAATCACATTGCCTATGTTTATCCAAGAATTGTACAATCCATCGAATCCCAACCACTTGAGATAAACCTTATCTCCTTTCCTGTGCACTTTCTCCACGAGATAACAAGATCCATTTTCTTCACGAGATCCATATCTGGATGAGTCGCGCGATGCAACTCGTGTTCGTAGAATACTCCAGCAACGGCTTTTCCGTGATAGTTCTCGACCAGATAGATTAGTATGCTGGGATTAGTATGCTGCACTTTAACGATCTTAAACACCTCGGTGGTTCAATTAGGTGAACCTTTTTCGAAAACTGTCTTGTACTTGCTCACGCGTACCGAATCGCCTACTTTGGCTGGACCTGCGATCTTTATCGCGCTGTACACCATGTCCAAAAGTCTTTTAACGATCGCGGGAGTTACGTCAGCGGGTCGCATGCCGATGCTTGCGCGCGTTGTAATCTGACACGAGACGAGCTAGCGCGTCGACCCACTTGTAAGTGCCGTTGTAAACATCTTCCACATGTCATTCTTAAGCATGTGATTGAATCACTCGACGATCGATGTCTTCAACACTGTATACGTGGAATAATGATTAATGTTGTGTTTTTTCAAGAGTTTCTGCATATCGGCATCGTAAAACTCCTTCCCTATATCCGTTTGCAAGTCTTCTCGGGCAGAATTTCTCGGGCATCTTCCACTCTCTCGAATTATCTTAGCGATAGCTGTCTCGCTTCCGACCTTGTTCTTGAGCGATATGGCCCAGGCGTACTTGCTCAACGCATCGATGACGATAAGTATGTAGTGATGACCTCTGTTGAAACTCGAGTATGGACGCATCTCGACGATTAGATATTAGCCTGTCACAGATCGTCGTAATTCGGTATCCCCGAATTATAACACAACTTCGTGGAAAATTTCTTCCGCCGGAGCATGCAATTCCTCAACGAGTCGTCGCCTCTCGGAGCTAACATTTTTTTCACATCCATCGGATTTTGACGATCTCATATTTCGACGATATTTAAAAATAAATAAGATATACGATTTAAAATTTTTTTCTCACTGATATCAATCGACTGGCTCTTTTCGTCTATGCGCGCTTAATTTCTAATAATGCCGGCTTTGCGAAGTTCCTCGATGATTGATAGCATCTTGTTGTGAGCGTTGTGACCAGCTCGGTGCGAAGTGTCGAGCAATCGAAGTCGATCCAGGTTGAGATCGTCCCAATGCACGTAATCGATCTTATTGCCGTTTAACTTCATAGTGGATGGTATATTGCTAATACCTGCATCCTTTTTAGACTTTTTTTACTGCTTTTCTTATATGTAAATACGAGCGGAGTGAAAATGTTAATGTATTTGTATCCCTTGTCCATGATGGGATTATAGACGCTGGCCACGTCTATGAGCATTCGTTATTAACAGTACTTTTATACGTTTGTTCGTCGTCTTCGGTGAATATAGCCTCATCGGGAAGTCTCTTGAAGATCAGTTCGTATAATCCTAGTGTACCATTGCATCTCACATTGTCTATGATTATGGAATCATCTTTGTCAACGTCAAACTTTTTATCACCGAGCATCGTACCACCTTTATTGAAATAGACACTGTACACATTATCGATCGCTTTATCTATGTCGTCACCGAGAAGAAGGCCCACGTATTTTCGTCTCAACGATTCTAGTTGATTATGAAGCACCTCACGGCTTCCTGTTTACGTTTGCAGAGTCTGTTTAATGGCTGTTTTGGGACGGTCCACTGACGTCTTTTGTCTCAAAAACATCTTCATTTCGCAATGGTATTCAACAATAGTAAACAATGGTATTTTCGGTGGTTCTTTAGATAATTCTTTCGGCGGCAGTTTTTTTAATATAGATTCGTAAGTGAATGAACCTGATGTTCAATTGTTTTGTACGTTGCTTTTTAGGCGGGGTTAATTTCAACCATCCAACATCCGTCCAATACGAATCCCTGTTAGTAGTAATAGTGTTATCATCGTCGTCGTCATCGCTGTCTTCACATTTCTTTTTCTTAATATCGATATCCTTTGCAATATTGGCTTCTTTTTTACTCGACTGAGATTCCTCGATGTTTTCAACAATCTGTTTTAGAAGTTCGGCGATGGGTTTGAAGTGTCTCTTCAACGCTACATCTTCAGCTATTTTACTAGTTTTCAAAGCGCGATATTTTTTGCGAATCGAATCGCTCGTTTTCGTAATTTGTTTCGCTATTTTCTCGCGATCTTTGATGTTATTCATGTTGCCTACTTGACGTATCGGCATCGACTAATCGCGTTATGGTACTGCAAATGTGTTAAATTCTTTTCTGTATCGCTCATTGATAAGCGGACTGTCCTTATCTATCATTAGGAATCCGTACTGCAAATAATCGCGGCATAACGCACAGAATTCATCGTATGACATGTTGGTATTCACGTGATCGTTGAAAATATGTTTCAAGTTGGTACCATCCTGTTTGAATAGGATCAGCAGGTTCGCCTTGTCGCGTATCAGATATTTAGGTATCCTTGCGTATGTCTGACAGAGATAGAAGCAGTCGACGTTCGAGTGGCGGCCATCGAGAAGTATTCTCTCACCGTATTTTGCTTATCACATGCAACATCGTCGAAGACAAAGATCGAATTGGGACGTGCCCTGCTCGGTGAAATGATGTCACTATTGTTAGAGAACGTAAAGTAGCCAAATTCGTCGATAGATGTCAACAAAGTTTCGAGATCGTTATTTTGGTTGTTGCAACGATTTCGAGTACACGTACACGTTCTCAAAACGTACACCGTGCGGATTCTCGAGCAAGCTTATGAGAACGTTTTACCAATTCGATGGGTCGCAAATGATGACGCGTATAGTACTCGATAGCATTTCACGGTGCTTGCACTCTGTCGCGATGTCCCCATCATTAGCGTTTTCTCGTCGCAGTTCACGACGCGTATCGTCAGCGGCTGCCGCACGAATTTCATGTTCGCACTACGTTATCTAGACTTCGATTGAACGTCTATTTACAGGCGCGCGAAACCGCGAATCGCTCAGTTGCAAAAATGTATCTCACGCTGTCGCATCCTTCCGATATTCGGGACTTGAGAGCTGAGCAGTTGCAATACCGAAGATCATACTGTTATGCATATGCGGCGACTATTTGACCACGTGTGAGTCAAGCTTCCGGAGCATATACCAGGTGTATGCATAAGTTTTTTCCGGTTTAACTAAGAGATGTCGCCAGCGAAAAGTACGCAGCGTATTAATTTGACACATACATCATTTTGTTCGTCTGACATTTAAAACTACAAACACACATAAGTTGAGTCCGCCAAAAACTAGCGTCTTTGTTTTATCGTTCAGTGATCATGTCGAGTTTTTTGTGCCTGAAAAAGAACATTTGTGGCACGCATTGCTTTTTTTATTTAATCAAAAGAAAAAGGCTGTTGAAAGTCATCGTTTGCTGGTAGAAACATATGGTGAACACGCTCCATCGATTAGAACATGTGAGACATGGTTTCGACAATTTAAAAGTGGTGATTTCAATGTGAAAGACAGTGAGCGCTCTGGTAGACCACAAAAATGCGAAGACGAGCAATTGCAGGAGTTATTGGATGATGACCCAACTCAAACTCAACGGCAATTAGCAGAAGCATTACATGTATCACAAGAAACAATCAGCAGACGTTTACGAGCAATGGGAAAGATCAATAAACTCGGTAAATGAGTCCCACACGATTTGAATGAACGTCAAATGGAAAATCGCAAAGTCACTTGTGAAATGCTGCTTCAACGCCACGAAAGGAAATCATTTTTGTATCGAATTGTGACGGGTGACGAAAAATGGATTTATTTTGAAAACCCGAAGCGGAAAAAATCGTGACTTTCACCTGGCGAAGCCGGTCCATCAACACCAAGGCCAAATCGCTTCGGCAAGAAGACCATGCTCTGTGTCTGGTGGGACCAGAGCGGTATTGTGTATTATGAACTCTTGAAGCCCGGCGAAACACCATTAATACACAACGCTATCGCCAACAAATGATTAATTTAAACCACGCATTAATCGAAAGACGACCGGAATGGGCCAGAAGACATGGCAAAGTGATTTTGTTACACGACAATGCGCCGTCTCACACAGCAAAACCAGTGAAAGACACCTTGAAATCGCTTGGATGGGACATCCTGCCGCACCCGCCGTACTCCCCAGACCTGGCGCTATCTGACTATCACCTCTTCGCATCAATGGGGCACGCGCTCGCAGAGCAGCACTTCAGCAATTTCGAGGAAGTTGGAAAATGGCTCGACGAATGGTTTGCCGCAAAAGACAAGCAGTTTTTCTGGCATGGTATTCATAAATTACCTGAAAGATGGGCGAAATGTGTAGAAGCCGATGGCCAATATTTTGAATAAAAAAAAATTAATTTCCCTTGAAAATAACGTGTCTTTTTTTACTAAAAAACCGGAAAAAACTTATGCATACACTTGGTAGTACGGATAACGATGATACGAGAACTCTCATATGAGTATAGTTATTGAGTATCTGATCGGATCTGATCTCGAATAGCAAAATTTGTCGGCTTATATACCAGAATTCTATAAGACTTCGAGATCTGATTTGTTATATGCTTTTGACGTGCTACGAAATAATTTGACACTAAACAACTGATCGGCAGCCCATGTGAACGGCACGTCATGGGTCGTGGCATGCAAAGTTCGGCGCTTTTTGGAAGATTTGGGCGGCTCTGCGATTTTGTCGTGACGCGCGGTTGCTATTGTAACGAAATGCCTTTCGTTACAATGGTTTGAAGAAGAAAAGTTACGATCTTAATAATTTATTAAATATTATACTTTCGCGTTGGTACCAGTCACATGATTTGTATAAAAGTTGTTAAAAAAATGATACTACTTAAAAATGAATTAACATTGACATAAGGATACATCATATACTATTATTTTCAAAACAAAATGATAAATTAATAAAAATAGACAAATTTAATTGGCATGCAGTTTCAACTATTAAACTATCAATAGGAGAAAAAAACTTCTATGAAATAATGAACGTCATCTTTCATCATGGATTATGTATTGAAGACAGTCATTATATAAGTATATGTAGAGAAGATATATCTAATGATTAGATTGAAATTCATGATGAGCAAATTAATGAAAGCAATGAGTCGCTAAAGATGTCTATATGCTTTTCTTACAAAGAATTATTAAAAAGTTACTAATATTGATCAATATAATATATCAATACTATATTATTGCTATTATGTAAAAACCATTCCACATAAATATTCAATAATATACTTATTAATTAGTAACAAAATATTTGATATCAGAAATTACCTTTTAGAAAGAGGTAAAAAAATGACGCCAAGTTCAAGCACCTTTTTTGGTTTGTGTAAAAAAATATATTATTAGAAACGAAATCAATTTTTAATTGGTGTAAAACTGTAATATTAAAAATTGAATTTTGACCAATTTTTAATCTCATCAAATAAAAAAAATCTTATAATATTAAAATCATATAAAAAAAAAATCTATCTCATTTTTATTAGTAAAACATGTAATATTAAAACTAAAATTGGCGTCGACTTCTAATTTGATAAAATATAAAAAATCCTACTACAATGAAATAAACCAATTTTTAATCTCATTAAATAAAGAAAACCTTACAACAGTGACATATACAATATAAAAAATCTATTTTAAAAAAAATTCCATCGAAAAATAAATTAATTTTCAATTAGTATAAAAAATGTAATATAAAAAAAAAACAGTGCCAACTATAATCCCATAAATGAAAAAAATCTGACAAAAGTGAAAAAATATTAAATTTAATGTTAACTTATGGTTATTGATATTCAAAATTTTTGAAAAGTCCGTAAACGATCGAATATCTTAAAAATCATTTTTGAGAAAAACGTTTCACACAAAAATTGTAGAATTCAGAAAGATCTATTTATGGATCTTATCAGTTTGACTTTGGGTGAACTTGCCAAGGTCAATATAGAGGTCAACTTTGTTTTTCTATGGAAATGGAAATCCCCATTTTTTTATTACATTTTCTTGTAGCTGACCTCAAAAGCTCAAGAGCTCTGCAAAACGCTATAATAAAATATTTTTTTAGTAACTTCTTTCTGAATTGTGAGGCTTGAATTTGATATGCAATTTGACATAAAATATAAAATATCTTATAAATTATTTATCTTTTGGCAACTGTATTTTAATATTTTTATGCACAGAATAATGAGATGAATCAATTGATGTAAAGAAAATACATAGTTCCTGTTTAAAAAAAGATATGTCGCAGCATATTACAAATCCTTTCTATTTTTTTTAAACAGCAACTATGTATTTTCTTTACACCAATTGCTTCATCTCATTATTCTGTGCAAAAGTATTAAGATTTAATTGTCAAAAAATGAATAGTTCAAGATATTTTACATCCAAGATCAAACTGATAAAATTAAATAAATTTTTTTGAATCCTACAACTTTTGTCTGAAACTTTTTTTAAAAATTTGGTTTCGAGATATAACGCGATAATTAAACAATTAATAATCATATTAAAATAATCAATTAAATAAATAAATAATCATTAAATAATCAATAATTAATCAGAACGAGGGAGAAAGAAAGAAAACGACGTATAGAGACACCGCGGTCTCTCACTCGCACTCGAGTGTATGAGACAGCGAAAGGACACCGAATAGTATGTCCGATTATGTTTTCTCTCTCGATCGTGCGTTAAGGATGCAACATCGAATTGCTCCCATTATTTTTTCTCTCCGCTCCGCATCTCCTTCACGCTCCACGAGGACACGGACGTAGGAAAAGCGCAATGTGTAGAGACACTGCGATCTCTCACTCGCACTAGTGTTGAGTGTGTGAAACAGCGATGGGACACCGCAATTCGGTATCATGTCCTCTTATGCTTTCTCTGTCGATCACGCGCCTTGCGTTAAGGATGCAACATCAAATTGCCTCCACTATTTTTTCTCTCCGTTCCGCGATCTCTTTCGCGCTCCGCGGAGATACGGACGTACACTTCTACAAGCTTCGTGTATGTGTAGTGACCGCGCGCCGAGCGCAGCACACTATTCCTGTCGGTGTACATTTACTGCATTTCGAATATCGATATATCGATATATCGAAATGCAGTAAACATACAAGTAAGCATGTGTCCAAAACCTCAAATAATTATTAAATTAAAGAACAAACGCCAAATCTACCGTTCGATAATAGTCTATTCAAGATAACATCGAATAGCATCGAATAGAATCGGACAATAGGCAAACATTAGACATTCGATCGAATATATTTCGAAAGATAAAATTAAGAAGTTAAAACACGCATTTCTCCATCTCTCTCTTTTTCTTGCTTTGTCGTCGGATCTCTCGATTTCCTGATACATTTCAGTGGGTCCTAAGGTTCACGATTAGCAACAATAGTTGCCATCACAGTCATCTCTCCTTAACTTTTTTGCTTATTTATTTCTCTCATTCTTCGTAGTGACCCAATCAAGGACATTTGTCTCCTTCTGAGGCTTAAAGAAAGAAGCGCTATATCGCATTCTATATCGTTATCGCCACAACAAATGGGTGCGTAATCGACTCTTAAAAGGGATACTTAAAGATTCGCGACCAATTAGAGAAATCACTGCTGCTTCAGAAGTCCTATATTCTCCTCATAATCCTTCTCTGCCTTATTTCCCAATGCCCCCATCCCATCAGGGATTCCCGCTAGATTTTAGCGCCCTGTCCCCGAATCTGCACAAGCCGGATCTCCTGTACTCCCCAGCCCGACCTGAAAAACTTGAAGAGAGATCCACAGAACTCCGTACTCCTTTCCCACAACTACAGCGGTATCTCATGCATTACACGGAATATTCTACTCCCTCTCCTTCTGACTTACCATCCTCAGAGGTAGTGGAATTCATAATGAATTTCACTATTACTTTCCAAAATTAACTCATACGCACGCACACACACATGTACGCAGGATATATGATTGAAAGATATAATTCATTGTAACTTCAATTTAATAAATATTAATAAATATAATTTAAATACTAACAGAAATAGTATTATAATAATGAGCAATAATAGGGTAAATGAGAATCAGCGCTGTAGACGGTGCGTAAATTACATTTCCAATTTTAACTCAGTTTATTAATAAAAAGTTCCAAACGTTTCGACTCAAATTTGAGTTAGTCCAATGGTACAATAAAATAAAGGTATATCTCTGCGTCTAATCGGTGAGCTTAAACATAAAAAATAATTATGATATGTCAATCATGTCAATTGACTGAATAAAATTATTAATTAATAAATTTTAAATGTGAGATATTATATGCATTTATCATCTATTATATGAAATAAAAAAAAAAGAGTAGCCATAAAATGGTCATTCATTAAATGGACACAGTTCACATTGAAAGGCAAAAGAAACGTTCAAAGAAGCGTTATAATCACGCTACAACAATATATCGCAAAGAGAGTCCACACAATAGTCCACTTCGAGTTCAAGACAATAACTAAGTAGAAGAATATATATTTAGTATTTTTCTATTTTCTTCATTTTCCTTAATTTGAATAAAAAATTCTTTTCCAGAATAACAGAAAATATCAAGATAAATATGGATAGCTATAAAACGATACGAAAAAACAAAAAGTTCTATATTACAATTTGCTGTTATTAAATCTAAGCCACTTATTTACTTGATATAAATAATATCAAGTGTATTCAAGCAGAAATTATCCATCTATATTCAATTTATAAGAATATTTTAAGACCTCCAAAACATGATTTGAAAGCTTATAGAAGAAATAAACAGGAAAGTACTATCTGAGTGCTGATACATTATCATTTATGCAAAGTTCAAGAGGTTAGGTTCATATATGTGCAAAAATATATGTATGAGTGTATATATGTATACATAAATGTATATTTAAATGTGCATATGTGTGGACATTCTCATCAGAATTCACTTAGCAGTCCAACATTCTCTTAAGTAAAATAAAGAAATAGACATGAAATGGTTATCACTCACTAAATGGATACAGTTCACAGTAAAAACAGAAAACACACAGCATAATTCACGTTTAGTTATATATTGCAAAGGGCGTACGCACACCTTGAGCTCAAGGCAACGACTGAACGCGATAGTAATCGAGACCGACGCATAACCAAAACAAACCAATAACTTACTTAAGACGAAAACATATGCGTGATGCAAGAATTCAATATCAAACTATGAATTTAGGTTATTATTCTGTTTCTTAAGTATCTCTGAGATCAAACGCTTTTGTAAGTTCCGTTCACAGTTCAATACTTTAACATCATTCCATACAAATTTATCGTCGTAATCTATTCTGTGTTTAGTAATCACTGAATGCGTTTTTGTTTTTCTATGTGTGATTTTGTTCCTGCAGTCTCGTTTTTAATTGTCTCATAATTTATTCGATATAGCACGCATTGCAATTACTACAGCAGGTCTTGTACATTATATTCATTTTGGATATGCTGGTAAAACATCTTTATGAACTCGGATCATGCCTCTCAACTTATTCAGGGAGCGTCCTGTTTGACCACGTTGCGATTGGCCACGTTGATATTGACTACGTTGCAATTGACCATCGTCCCGATTGACCACAGTCCCAATTAATCACAGTCCCGTTTGGCCACAATCCTATTTGATCACTGTTTCGATTGATCAGCATTCCGATTGACCACCCTCCAAATTGGCTATGTTGAAATTGATCATATTCAATGTACTGTTGTTAACTTATCAATTATCAATAATATGTGCTATCGAGAAAAAAACGCGAAAAATTTCTTCCTGATAGCGTATTCTGCATAGCCAACGACTATGTGTGCTATCGGGGAAAAGATCGCGTTTTCACATAGATTTGCGAGGTCCAATTCACCCCCCCCCCCCCCAATGCTTAGAGGTGAAATAAGATCCACGATTATACTATTCCACGTAGGTTAAAACGGTCTCGCTTTCCCGCGCGGAGAGCGGTCAGTCGATTGCCAGGAGGAGAAGCGAGGACGTTGGAGACAGAAAGTTGTTATTAAATTGTTAGGCGATAATTATAACAAGTAACGATGCTTTATTTAACTAACAGTGGTGCGGTCGAATGCACCGAATCTTCGCGTCAATTGTTCGTGGCCGTGGACGGGCGAGACGGCGATCGGCACGCGGATAGCGCGTATAAAATAAGATATCGCTCGGGCGGTCGGCGCGATACTGATCACGGCGCGCAGTTCTGTGGCGGGGCGCGCGCGGCGGCGACGGTGTCGCACGTGTTCGTCGCGAGCCTTTAAATCGGCGTTGATTTAAACGTGCACGCGTGTCGCGGGTGTTGTCGCGAGGGTGGATATTTCGCGAGGTCGGTTCGGATCGTTTAGATCGGAGAACGGGTACCCGTTCCCTGCCGAGAGGGCTCGGCTGACGGGGGGTGCGCCCTTCGTCTGTCTGCGTGAATGCCGAGTGAACTCGGCCAGCCGGGAAGGGCCCCAGCTGTGTGCGGAGAAGAAAGTGGCGGTATCGAGTGTACTCGGCCGACCAGGGTGTACCCTGGTGCTCGGAGAGGTGATATCGGGGAGAACCCCGATACTCGGCGGTGAAATCTCGGGAACGGCGGAGTCGAGTCGAGCGAACTCGACGCGCTGGGGAGACCCCAGCAACTCGCGGTTTGCCGTGCGAGATACGGAGACGGCTTTCGGCCAGGCCAAGCGAACTTGGCGCGTTGGGGAGAGCCCCAACAAATCTCAGGCTTGCTACCGGTTTCGGATGCTTGCTTCCTTGAGACGGGCTCTCGGAAAACGAGCTAAGAACAAGAGTAAACGAGGAGTGATTTCCTGTGGAGAGCGATGCCTTTTTATACCCGAGATCGACTTCGGTATTTTCGGTCGGATCGGTTGGATTAGTCGATCTCGGGGTTAGCATCCCTCTCCCCAGGAGCGGAAAAAAGGATCGGATATAATTGGTTTTTTGGGGATAGGAGCGGGGATGATTAAAGGTAGGGAAGGAATTCAGTGGGAAGGTAACGGCGCGGTGCGGAGGTGGTTACGCGGTCGTGGCGCGGTGCGGGACGCTCGCTCGGTTGCGTGGCGCGGCGTCGGTGCGGCGCGGGACGCGTTCACGCTCGGTGGTACGGTGCGTGGCGCGGTGCGGAGTGCGTTAGCGCTTGTTGGCGCGGTGCGGGGAAATACCACGAAACATACATGTTTTCGTGGTATTCTCCGACGCTTCGGAGTTCGCGTATGAATAGATTAAAAAGGAGGCATTACTGCCTCTTTGCGGCCACTGCCGCACTCCGCCTGGTGTTCGGCGGTCCCCGACGGATGGTCGGTCGGGGGAAATTCGGAGGAGGAATGGAGCGGAGGGATGCGCTCCGTTACAAGGTTTTAGGAATAATTATTTTTAAATTTTAAACACTTACACTATTATCCGTTACACGAAATGATGAATATAGATATAGTGACAATTATATAGTACATCTAATATATTTCGTAATCTCTGGAAAACTAATTCTTTTTTACATATTACCAAGATTTGATTAATTATTATTGCAACATATAAGATTCGGCAGAGTTAGGAAAAAACGAATATCCCACGTACTAGAGTAGACTACACATATTACTTGATATAAAGTAAAAAATACTATTAATCGCAGTGATAACAACAATACACGAATATGATTAATTTCAAAATATAGCCAATCTGAACGGTGATCAATCGGAATGGTAATCAATCGGGACAGTAGTCAATCGGGACTGTGGTCAATATTAACGTGATCAAACGGATGTCATTCACTTATTTATACTAAAAAACGCGGATTTAGCATTGAAATTCAATCATTAGCAATTTTTTTGAATTTAGTCAAAATTTCCAAAGTAAAAGATAACGTGAATCTTTTTTTTGCAAATTCAGCATCGAATTTGACGTGATTAATCTGTCATTTCGTTTAAAAAAAGTTTTAATCTTGAATAAATATTATCAAAGATAAAGTTGCTAAACTGACGAGCGAACTCCGATGAAAACGTACACACATGCACATCTAACATACATAGATACATTTATGTGTACATACAATTTACGTTGATATGTGCATTTTAGAGATATCCAAGATGCGATTGTACGATTTTCATTACGATTATATGATGCCACTTTATCGCTCTAAATGCAAAATCATGTACACGGACACCGATAGCTTGATATATTTTCTGGAATGTGGGAACGTTTACGAGAATATGAAGCGAGATATCGCGAGATTCGACACCAGCGATTATCCCGACGACAACGCGTACGATATATCGCGCTCGAACAAGAAGGTTCTCGGTTTAATGAAAGACAAAGAGAACAACGGAGCGGTCATGACGGAGTTTATAGGACTCAGGGCGAAGATGTACACTCTGAGAGTTCTGGGAAAGAGCGATACGAAGAGAATAAAGGGCGTCAAGAGGAGTACCGTCGCGAAAACGATAACGTTCGAGGATTTCGCGCGTTGCTTGAACGAATCGTCGCAGCAATCGAGACTTCAGGCGTGCATACGCTCGATGCTGCACGAGGTTTACACCGTGTCCGAACTAAAGCTAGCTTTGAGTCCTCACGACGACAAGTGATACTTAATACCCGATTCCACCGATACATTATCGTGAGGTCATTATAAGATATTAGACCGTTATTAGACTACTAATGTAGTATAAAACTTTTACCAATGTAGAATAAGTAATACTGTACACTCTTTATTCATTACAATATAGCCCTTTTATGAATCCAAGAGTTGTGTGTATTGTCCATTCCTAACCATTTGACAAAAACTCTATCGTTCTTTCTACGTAGCACTTTCTCTACGAGATAGATATCGGGATTGGAAACTCGCAGTAACTCGTGTTCGTAAAATCCTCCGGCTATTAGCTCTTTACGATAGTCTTTCAGCAGATACGTCACGAGATTCGTGCGTTGCACCTTAGCGATTCGAAAAATCTCGGTTGTTCAGTTAGGCGTATATCCCTTTTCGAAAATCGTTTTAAACTGGCTGACGCGTACCGGATCATTCACCTTGAATCTTGCGGGGGCTGCGATCTTCAAGTGACTGTATACCGTGGAGAGGAGTCTCTTGGCAATGGCGGGAGTTACGTCGGTCGCATTTCGATCATTCGATGCACGCGGTTGTTATACTCCGAGATTAAATGCGGTAGAGCGTCGAACCATCTGTACGATCCGTTGAGCGTGAAGAGCTTCCACATGTTGTTCTTGAGTGTGCGATTAAATCGCTCCATAACCGCTTTCATCACCGAGTATGTCGAGTAGTGACATATATCGTACCTATCAGTAACCGCTTTTACGGAGGCGTTGTAGAACTCCTTGCCCTTGTCCGTTTGTAGATTTTGCGGATGTTGAGCGTCGTCGCGAAATATCTTGGACAACGCCACGGCTACTTCGCTTCCGCTCTTGCTCTTCAGCGGTACAGCCCACGCGTACTTGCTCAACACGTCGATGACCGTCATCACGTAATTGTAGCCTTTATTTTGTCGCGCGTACGGACGCATCTCGACGACATAGGCCTGCCACAGGTCGTCGTAACCGCGCATCACGACTCGACGACGTGAAAGTTTCTTCGAGCGGGCGCGTGAAACTCCTCGACGAGTCTCCTTTTCTCGACGTTCATCGCTGATTTACGAGGCGCGATTCGCGTTAGTTTTATTCGTGCTCGCTTCGTGCATTCGCTCCTGTTCCTCGTTCCAACGTTAATCGCGTATTTCATGGTATTTGAAATATCCATTTTTAGTGCGACTAGTAATTCGTTTATCGTTTCTCTAGTCACTATTTTATCCACGTTCAACGAGGCCAGGTCTTGTCCAGCGTCTCTCTTGTTACCGCTTTGTCCGTTAGTTCTCTCGCGATCCTCGTCAGATCTGTCACGCTACGCGCGAGATTCTCCACGTTCGTCGATATTCTCTTGCGGCTCGTCGACGACGCGTCAAGCTCGTTTCGCAGGGATTTTTCTAGATTTCGCAGTGATTTCTCTAGGGTCTGCGTTTGTTTCTCCTGAGCGTCGCCGAGCGTCTCGATGGTCTTTCGGATCTCGCTCGAATCTCTAGCTCGCAGTTTGTCCTGTTTTTCCCCCGTTCGTCCTAGCGCACGTTGAAACATGGACAGGTTTTTAATTCGTTGGTTATTCCGTTTAATGAGCGCTTGTTCCGTTTCCCTTATTTGTTTATCGAGATCGACAAGCGAGGTCTCTCTCCTCTCCTCAATCTGTCGTAGTGATTCCTCTAGATTTCGCGTTCGTTTCTCCTGAGCGTCACCGAGCATCTCGATGATTATCTCGCTCAGATCTTTCTCTCGCGATTCGTCCCGTTTCTCGAACTCTCGTTCCATCGCGTCTCTCGTCTCCTCTATTCGTTTATCGTGATCGACTCTCTCTTCTTCTCGAAGTGTCGTAGAACGTCCACTTCGGTTTTTACGTCGTAATACTGCAGGAGAATATTCTGTATTCGCTTGTTCATATTTTCCAGCTGTTTTCGTAACTCGTTCGTTAGAACTTTCGACTCCTCGCTCCTTGCGACGCGAAGCGCATCGTCGACGTAACCCTTGATCGTCGCGTCGGCATCGTCGATCGGCGTATCCAAATGGCGTATTTTGCGTCTGTTGACGTCGTCCGGATTTAGGCAGAGCGCGCTGCGACGCACGTACGCCCGGGATGCGATCGTCGAAGGATCGTCAACGCCGCGCTGCCTCTCCAGAGACTTCCCGAATTTGTTCACGGACATCATGCCCTCGCGGGTGATGAATCTATCATGCGCGATAATCTGCTCGTAATCTCGACGATCTGCATATCGTATTTGAGAAACAATCTGGTTACGCGCGCTATAAATTCCTCCAATTCGCCGATCGATCTGGCCGTGCTTTCGTTCATCTCCGACAGCAACGTTCGAGTGCTTGCCGAGAGTTTGCTCGTCTTGGAGATTCTCGTTTCCGCGTCTCGAAACGCGCTGTCCACGTAGCTCTTCCTCGCGGCGTCGGTATCGGTTCTAGGTGCGGCTAAACGCCGTATGGTTCTGTCTCTCGCGTCGTAGTAATCGTCACTCAGACAGAGCGTGTTGTTACGCACATAGCGACGCAGGGAATCGATCGACGGTCGCGAGCGTGCCCTGTCGTCTCCACCGAACGACTCCAACGGTCTTCCGAACTTGTTCATCAACATAACGGGAATACCGATCGTCGCGAGCGCGCGCCGCGTTTTACTCGATCGCGTCGATCTCCTCGTCAAAGCTCCTCGAATATCGATAGAATATCTCGTTGTCGTGAGCGTCGTTGCCAGCTCGTCGAGAGGCATCGAGCAATCAAAGACGATCGACTAGCTCGTTGGGATCGTCCCAGTGAACGTACTCGATTCCTTTGTCTCTCACCCGCATAGCGGATGGAACAGAGTCGATCCCTTTTTTTCTCGCTTTACCAGTACCAGCGCCACTTTTGTCTCTATCGAGCAATAGCGGCGCGATGATATGTTTGTATTTGAAACCTTTGTTTTCTAGAATGGGCATAAGCGCGTTGTGACCACGTCGATGGGCGTTCGTAGTCAACAATATACTCTTGTACGTTTGCTTGTCGTTTTCCGTGTATACGGCGTCGTCGGGAAGTCTCTTGAAGATCAATTCGTATAAGCCCGGGGTACCTCGCGTGTCGCCCACGATCACGCTGTTGTCGGCGGCCACATCAAATCGCCTGTCGCCAAGCATCGACCATCCAAGTCGAAGTACACCCCGTAAATGTGATCGATCTCGCTCTGTCTATCCCCGCTTAGAAGCGCGCCCATATATTTGCGACCTAACGGTCCCCATTGCGCGTTCGAGATCGATTCCTCCGATTCGTTTCTAGTCGCGGGATTCACTGTCGCGATTAATGGCGATCTCGTTGAGAGGCGTCTCTTCGTCGGTCTCGACGGCGGGTCGTCATTGATCTCGCGTTTTCTCTTAGCGCCGACGAACGCAATCGAGTCGATTCCCTCGATCGACTCGTCTCGCACGGTGTTCTCGGCGATTCAACGGCTGAACAATCGGCTTGAGTCGCCTCTCCAGCGCGATTTCCTCTTCTATCTCACCGGTCTTTAACTCTCTGTACTTTTTACGTATAGAGTTCTGAGTCTTCGCAATCTCTCGCGCCGTTTTTTCCCGCCGAGCGACGTCCATACCAGCCGCAGCGTCAACGTCCATACTCGCAGCAGTGTCGACGTCCATCGTCGTCGCACAACTGATCGCTCTACACCACGGCGAAATCATTAAATCCACGTCTGTATCTACCGTTCCTTAACTGCTGTCCTTATCGATGACTACGAAACCGTATTTGCGTTTTCAACACGCGCAACACAAGGCATAAAAATTCTCGTATAATATCCGTATTCACCTGCTCGTTGTAAACGTGCTTTAGGTTAGTGCCATCCTGCTTAAACAGAATCAAGAGATTCGCATTGTCGCGTATCAGATGTTTCGGAATTTTAGCGTATGTCTGACAAAGATAGAAACAATCGATGTTCGAGTGTCGACCCATGGCGAAATATTCTCTAATCGAGTTCTGCTTGTCACAGGCCACGTCGTCGAACATGAATATCAAATCGGGAAGCGCCTCGCTCAGTGGCACGACGTCGCTATTGTTCGAGAACGCGCGATAGCCGATCTCGTCCATCGACTCGAGCAGCTCCGCCAAGTATCGATACTTCGGTTGTTGCAAGGATTTCGAATAAACGTACACGTTCTCGAAGCGCGCGCCGTGCGGACTTTCGAGCATGCTTATCAATACGTTCGTTATACCGCAGTTGGAGGGGCCGCAAATGATGCAACGTATCGTGTTCGATAGTAGAGGGCCGTGTTTGCACACCCTCTCGACCGCATCGCTTGAGATTCGTCGAGCCTTACGGTCGAGATTGGGCATTCCTATAGCCGGTGACCGTCGAACGAATCGCATTTACGCTCGCTTCGAGGAGATGTGACAGATAATCGCTCCACTTATACTCGGCGATTCGATCGCGCACAGTGATCGATATGTTTCTCCTATTGACAGACAAACATGATATTTTCAATCTATCTGTCGAACAGTTGCGACTTATCCCGAAGATCGTTCTCGTGCGCGATTTCGACAGATACGTGGAACAGACTACTCGATCATCTGAGAGCGGATCCCGAGGTGCAACGTTGTCGCGTATGTCTGGAGTATTATAATCGTCCGTGGCAACGATCGCATATAGACGGTCCTGCGCCTGTTATCAAGAATTGTAATTGCTTAGCGGCGCAGGATTACTCGATACGGCAATAAACGCGCTTCCTTTCGAACTACATATTCCCGGGTATCAATTTTGCAGGCCCGGCACCCATCTCGCGAAGCGATTGGCGCGCGGCGATCGAGGCGTAAACCCGTTGGACGCGAGCACGACATCGCCTATTCGCGAAATAAGAAACTTGCCGATCGCCACGCCGACCAAACTCTCGCCGAGAAGGCGCGCGAACGGCGGAGATTCCACCTTCGGCGAGAGAGCCTCCGCGACCGCCGTATGAGCTGCTATGAAAGCAAAAACAAAGCTAGGCATGGATTTGAGAAAGAAGAAGAAGAAGACGATGACGACAACGAGGAGGAGGATACTTCCGACGGTGGAACGCGGAGGTTACCCATTTTCTGATACTAGGCGCGCTCGATTCTTTGATCGGTGGCGCGGCGGGCGTCGCGAAAGCGGTGAACGCCGGTAAAACCGCACGGCGTCAACTGGAGGAGTTGCAACGTCACAATCGGACGATGGAGGGTCATGAATTGCACCTAGCGCCTCACAAACGTGGCAGCGGTGTGACGAGAAGAACGAAAAAAAAAAAAAAAACAAATCGTGGAAGGAAACGTTAGGATCGTTCGAGTTACCGCTCTCCGGCATTACGAAGAACAAACAGCTGAACCGCTCAGCGCGTCGTCTGCGAGTGCCCTTTTTCAGAGGAGTGTTATGAGTGACGCGTTATCATCGAAGGCGCGACGCAACGAGAGCGGCATCGTGAATTTCGACGATTCGATGGGTTTGGGTACTCACTGGGTCGCCTATGCGAAGAGGGGAAACAACGCAATTTATTTCGACGGTTTCAGCAATCTTCGACCGCCGAAGGAACTCGAGAGATATCTCGGTGGCGGCGTAAATATAACGTACAATCGCGGATTGTATCAGACGTACGATCAGAGCATCTGCGGTCAGTTGTGCCTGCAATTTCTCTCGAGGATCGGTCGCGATGTCGCTGAGCTTTTCGTTCACCAGTAAGAGTAGCGTCCTCACGGCGTGCCATTTTCCCACCTTAGATCTGAGCGACAACGATTACGAGTTAGGTCTCACGAATATCGAGACGTACAATACTATACCGAATGTCGATTCCGCAAATAATAAGTTCTATTACGACGACAAAACGATCATGATTCCCGAGAGTTCGTATGAATTGAGCGCGATAGACAGATATCTGAACGCCACTATCTTTAAAAAGCGAAGGATCGACGAAAGCAAGAGGACGAGCGACGATGACGAGAGCGACGACATCGTCTACGACGAGAGCGACGAAGGCGAGAGGGGCGCGCGGTCTCTGATCATTCGCGCCAATGAGAACACCATGAAAAGCGAAATCAGGTGCGAGAATCAAATCGATTTCGCGAAACCGAACAACATCGGTTCGCTCCTGGGATTCTCGTCGTCGCGCGTGTTACGACCGAACAAATGGCACACGTCCGACGGGCCCGTGAATATCATGGGCGTGAATATCATTCGGGTGGAGTGCAATATCACCGCGGGTGCGTACATCAACAACGAACCGGTTCATATGATACACGAGTTTTCCCCGAACGTTCCTCCGGGATATAAACTGTCGAACGCTCCGATATCGATCATTTACTTTCCGATCATCGCGCGAAACGTTACCGATATCACGCTTCGAGTCGTAGATCAGGATGGGCGACCGATCGACTTTCGCGGAAAGGAGATAACGCGACTTCACGTATGACGACGAAGGCAGTAGAGAGATGCGCGAGAGCGAAAGATGCTCGTTCTAAACGAGTGATACGCAAGAGGAGGAGAAGACGCAAATGCTACATCCGCGATCCTACCGCAAAACGACGCGACGAGGAAGGTGCGCGAGGGAAGAGCGAACGAGTTGAACACCGCGAACGACGCGTTTTTAAGATCTTTAGGTTTCGTCATGAAGAATCGACATGGCGAGCGACATTTTAAGTATCGGAGGTGCCCCGATCTTTAACGATCGTATCGTGAGAATAGAAACTCACACTTACAGTCCGTAACACCACGTTCGGATACAGCGACAAGATACGAATATCTATACAACAATAGGATCTGTACACGTTGCCGTACGAAAGTTTTCTGTACATCAAGAGAAAGTTCGCGACGAGAGAGAGCGCGAAGGAAGGCACGGCGAAGGAAGGTACTGCGCGAAGAAAGTTACGAGAGCAAAGCTAGTCAACAACTGCGTCGCGTTTATGTTCGACGAGATTCGATACGAGCTCAATGGCGTGGAGATCGATAAGAACAGAAATGTCGGGATAACGACCTTGATGAAAAACTACGCATCGTTAAGTTACGAAAGAGATAGAGCTTTACAGAACACCGGATGGGAAATACCGCCTATAGCGTTGGACGATTTCAACTTTTGCGTGCCTCTCAACATACTCCTTTCTGCGAAGATTACAAACACATAGTGATAAACGCGCGACACGAACAAATTCTGATACGTGCTCGCAACGATAACAATTGCGTCGTGGCGCATTCAGAGCAGAGATCACGTTGTTGAGAATACAGTGGCGAATGCCACACGTGATACTGAATGACGTTAACAAACTGTCGCTTCTGCGAACGCTGGACAGTGGACGATATTTGAGCATGGGCTTTCGGGATCTGTACGAATTTCCACTGTTGCAAAGTACCAAGCATTCGTGGGCGACGCAATTAGAGAAACCGCGATACATGATCTTCGCGCTACAGACCGGAAGGAAAAACGTACCGTCGGAAGACATTTCTAAATTCGATGATTGCAAACTGACTAATGTAAAACTCTATTTGAATTCCGAGTTCTATCCCTATGACGATATGAATCTAGATTTCGAGCGTAACAAGTTCGCAGTGCTGTACGATATGTATCTGGAATTTCGAAAGGCGTATTACGGGTGCGAGACCTGCGAACCGTTCATGACTGTCATTAGATTTCTGCAATACGGTCCGCTCGTGGTCGATTGCTCCTGCCAGAACGAATCGATCAAGAGCGCCACCGTCGACGTTCGCGTAGAATTCGAATGCAAAGAGAACGTTCCGGCTAACACAACGGCTTATTGTCTCATCATTCACGATAGAGTTATAGAATATAATCCACTGACGAACGTCGTACGTAAACTCACGTAAAAAAACAAGAAACCGCGGTTTTCTCTATGCGATATCGATTACGAACGTATAAGGAAGAGCGGAGCGCGAAAACACAGAAAATCGCGGTTTTTTCTATGCGATAGCGATAACGAACGTATAAAGAAGAGCGAAGCGCAAAGATATCGAATTCTCGTGACGATGTCGAACGTACCGATTTTCGTCGATCTGCAAGGTTTTATCGTTCGGGAGAAATTTATAGTTAAAGAAGTGGCGATATTAAAAAATGGAAAAGAGCTGACTCATCGAATGTTTCGAGAAGCGATTCCCTGGAATCTTCTTACAAAGACAGAAAAATCTAAAGCGTGCTGGATAACTTCCAATCATCACGGCCTGTAGTGGAGCGACGGCGACGTCGCATACAGATTCTCGAAACACGTGATTCGAAGCGGCGTGTGTGATCAATCGTGAGACGCGCCTAAACGAGTGTACGTTAAAGGCTTGGAGAAAAAGAAGTGGTTAGAGGAGATTCTCGGCTGCGACGTCATCGCGGACCACGACATGATCGTCGAGACTATCGACGCGGATTTCGAGGATATAGGACGCCTAAGCACCCTGGACGACATTCGAGCATTCCGCTGCGAACGTCTCGGGAAGCATTGCGCTATGGAGAACGTGTGCAAACTGTACGACTAGTGGTCGAAGGAATGTATCACTGAACTGTAATATCGCGTTAACGACTTATATCAGATTCTTTTCAATTATTATATCATATATTAGATTGTTTTACACTATTATATATCAGATTTATTGCTTATATATTATAATCAGATCCATTGCTTATACTATAATCGGACTCTTATCACGCACTACACTTATATATGCTTGGGGAAATACAAATAACAAAAAAAAACATTTTTTTACAATATATATCTCACTTTATTTCATCTCAATCTTACATCCCAAAGTACAGAGCAACGAGTTCGCAATCGATAATATCGTTACGATCGAAGGCATCGTTATCGCGTATGACTCTCGAAATATTCTCCATATCCTTAATATCCGGTGAATGCGATATCCTTGAAACGCGCCAATTTCGCATTGATTTTTCCTAATCTTGGTCAACGAGATAACGAGTCGGCTGGCGCAATGCTCGAGCTCGAACATGTTATTCACTGTTTCCTTCGACATGGCCAAGCGAACCGTGGAAGTTTCCAGGCGTAATATCGTCAAGTTGTTGACTTTTCCGAAACGCACGGTCATATTTCCAATATGCAACGAGGCTGGAAAGGACGATTCTCCGTTGGTACTCTGCAGATACTTCGAGAGAACGTGTCGTTGCTCGACAAGCTGCCTCCACGTATCGGCATCGAGATCTCTTTGCCATGACTATCTCCTAGGATAATATTCACGCGAGAGAAACGTTCAAGAGTGACATATACATTGAAAAACTTGTATCCCGTCTTAGTCAAGGAATATTTTCGTTCTAGAATTCTAACTGGATTATTCGTACAACCGACGTTGTTATGACTCGACGCGATCGGCCTGTCATCGTCGAACGTCCTCTTCCTCCTCCTCGCGTCGTCGCTCTCGTCGACTCGACGCGTCTCGAAATCCTGCGAGTGTATCGTATATCTTTACAATTGGAGAGATCGCGCGATACTGTTCGTAAATGTTTCGTATCCTTCGCTCTATACACTATACGAAAACTTCCGTGCCTCTTTCTCCTCCCTCTCTTCTTCTAAATCGTCCTCGCTCGAAAATACGTTCCTCATCTGAGCGAGTCTTTTCAAAAGAGCGCGCAATTGTTCTAACAGTCCGTCCCTTGGACACACGATACCAAAAATCTCCGGATCGAATTTACCGACCATAGTTACACTCCTGGTAAATTCGTTGTACTTGAAGAACTGTCGTTTACCGAGAAAGTACAGATTACTGTCGATGTATCGAACGGCGGATGTTACAATGGGTGGAATCCTCGGAAATATCGCGTGTAACAAGTTATGTCTGACGGCTATCATCGAACTGTCGTCGATCTCGGCCACGATCTCGTCGTTGTAAATCGCGAACGTTCGTCCCGCGTTAGTATTAACTACAGCGTTGATTTTTGCGTTAGGAGGAAAATTCATATCCTTCAGTTTCCTCGGCCAACCCGGTACTAGCTCGAAACTCGGAAATTCTACCATGTAAACCGTATCGTCTACGAACAATACGAGTTGGCCCGAGGGTCGTCGATACGCGCCCGCCAAACGTGTAAAATTATTAGGAAGAAAACGCAGATAATCCGTCAGTAACAACGACCTGCCGTAAGATTTTCCGTTTAAGTCGATCATAAGTGACGCCGATACGCTACGTACATTCTATTTTCTAACACCAACACCGCATCGACGCGTCGCAACGCGCACAGATCCGCGGAATCCCCCGTGTCGCGATCGTAGTTGTCGCTACGGTCGTCGTCGCTGGTCTCAAGACTTCGCTCTTATTTCTTAAACCGTATAAATTCTGAATGGCGAGAAAATCCGCCTCGCTCAATCGCACGGGAAAGATCTTAGAAGGGACGAAAGCGTACATTATCGCCTTTTTCTGAGGACTGTGATGTATCCCAAATAAGAAGGGAGGGTGTGCGTCACGGCGGGCCCCGACCACGAACCAGTCGTGAAAACTCGTAATTATTTGCGAAAAAATACCACTTCAGCCAGGAATCGAATCTGGATCTCCTGCTTACCGGGCAGACATCTTATCCTTTCGACTACCGAGGCATGTGATGATATTTATCGCAATAACGTGTTTAGAACAACAAGTCAACAATACAATGACATACACACATATACATATATTACAATATACACATATATATATATATATGTATATTCTCTCGAATCCCCACGACCGGTACTCCAGAGCGATGTTGGTCCTAACGCGTGGCCGATCTTGTGCGTCAACGTATGTAGCAGATGAATCGTATCATCAGGATTAGCGATCAGCTCGATGTGCTACCTCTCCGCGTTATCCACGTGCACCTCCGACAGTTCGGACGATGGTAAAAAAGCGTGAGCTAGCACATTTCTTGGTCCGTCCAGCAACGACGGACATATTCGGCTACCTTGATGTCGAGGATCTACGAACATGTGAAAACCCTTCCGAAACGATAGCACGATCGGGATCATCGAATCGCACTTGAACGTCAGCGACGAATTCACACATCTCGAATGCGACCTCGGTGACTCGTAGAATGCTCTCACTCGCCAGATGAAAGTTCCAAGCGAGATGCGTCTTCGCCCATTTTCACGGAGACTTGTCCAAGTCATTCGATATATCTTTGACGCCGCATCGCGGTTTACGCATCTTCCAATGTAGCTTCATTAAGAACGCTATCACCAAGTATATGGTAATACTCCTGAAAAAGCGCAATCGCGTGTCTCAAAGCCAACGTCGCGTTATCGGATATCGTTTGCACGTTATCGCCGTCCAGGTATCCGTAGGTTTGCAAAAATCGAATCACCTCCTCGTCGTTATCGGCGACGGAGTCGCGAATCACCGCGCGATCGGCTATCGCGCGATCACGACGATCCCGCGCGCGGGCGTCATCGCGCGAGACGGGAATCGAATCGACACTGCACGTTGTCGACCGAAATACGCGCGAATCGCTCGATCGATGTTGCCATCAGTCGCGAGAGGGCGGAGACCAACGCGATGAATCGATCTGAGTCGCGATTCGGAAATTTCGCTTAATTTCTATTCTCTATTGTGCGATAGCGAGATTATTCTCATCGAACGAGCCTACATATAAGATCTCTCGTAGCGCGATTGCACACCAATGAATGACGGTCTCGCTAAAGATCTCATACGCAATACCATTAAAAAGTACATAATAGAGAACAAAAAATAAAAGCATAACAACGATAGAATAGCGATAGAATAGAAACAAATAAAGAACGATGAAATAAACGATAGACAAATCTCTTATCGCCGTTGCGGTCAGACTTCCTGTAGTCACTCGTAACGAGCGCGAAAATGACGTTTTTACATTCCTAATAAAATATTCTCTCGTTATTATTAATACTCCTATGACGATTCCTCCTTACATGACTTCCACCTCTCGTCTCTCTCATACGTTCCCGATAACATCACCCACGGTATCGCAAATTGAAGACTTCCGACGCGTCGCCGATCCGCCTCTCGTCTCCGTGATATGCAAACGAACGAGGAAAAAAAACTCCGTCTCTCGCGCTTAGTCTTAATCTCATACATATTCATATATACAATCCATAGTTATATTACGATAGTATATAATTATATGCACGCACACTTAGTTGCGCTAATTGATGCCAACGCGCTCTCTTCTTTTTCTCTCCTCCTCGTACGCGGCTGACAAAACGGTACCGCTTTTCCACCAATACTTGCGATGAGCGCAAAAAAACATTTCGTCGTCATCATTATCGTTAAATACGTCATAATAGCTTTCATGAAAGTTCACCATGTACTCCTGTCTGCTAATCTCGATCGGTTTTTTCTTTTCGTAGAGTACCTCCAGTAAAAGATTATATGCCATCCCTCGATAGATGACATACACACGCCTCTATTATCTTTTTAGGTGAAATCTCACGCTGAGGCAGAAATCGACAACCGCGCCTCTTTAACTGGTTACAAATCGGAATGTATTGTCCTCTCACGACATACTCTGTCACATTGACCGATGGATACGCCGTTACGTTTCGCAATGGAGAAGATCATCCAGCGAATAGCACCAACATCTCATCGTCATTGATCATTCGTGTCTCGCACAGCTGGCACCGATTCGCTACTTTGACGGTTCTCGCCATCGTAAACACGACGACAAGTATCACTCAAAAGAATCACCTCGACGACGCGTCAAACCGCAACGTTCTACAAAACAGGAGCGGCACGCGTTATATCCTTATAGACTATGCCTTAGACACAGAACACGCCTAAGGCGACGTAACAAACCGCAGCATCTTGCAAAACAGGACGCGCTAGACCCCGCGGAAAACACTCAGATGCGGGAAACGCTAGACTCCGCGAAAAACGCTAAGGCGACGTAACAAACCGCAGCATCCTGCAAAACAGGACGCGCTAGGCCCCGCGGAAAACGCTAGGGCGGCGTCGAAAACGAACGCTAAGACGGCGTCGAAGACGCGCCCGGGGTTACGCGGGAGGCGCTAGACCCCGCGGAAAACGCTAGGGTGGCGTCGAAGATGGGGAGGACACACGTATCGCATCTCCGTAGATAACGCCTAGGGGAAACCGATCCGGGGAAACCCCGCGACCGTTTTACCGACCGAAGAAGATAAACCTACCCCGACGACCGCCAGAGGGATCCATCTTCTCTCCCCCGATTACAAACCGCCTGGGGAAAGAAAACCATCCTTACCGACCTAGGAAGATAATCCTCCGGATACGAATCCCCTGGGGATTCTACGATCCCCTCCCGCCCTTATCCTCTTTCCGCCCCGTGGGGATTAGGACCCCTCTTGCTTATCTACTGATATCACCTAAAAGAGTTAAATTTTTTAAATTTTAATACCTAATAAAACTTAAACTAAATCTATAATAACTAACCTAACTAACCTAAATAACTTTTTATTTTAAATCAAAATAGTCTGTATTTATTTAGTATCCAGTTTAAATTTCTCTTTGCTCTGAATGCTAATAAACAATTACATGTGAAATAATGATTCATACTGGTCTAATCAATTTTATTAATTTAAGCGCATTTTTGTCCAGGATTGCAACCGAAACGTCCGGAGATTTTGGTTTGTAAGTCCTAGTTTTGAAAATTTTAATATGGCAACTCTATGTATGTATGTATGTATGTAGGCACGTATGCACGTATGTATGTATGTATGTATGTACGTATGTATGTACGTATGTATGTATCTATGTATGTATATATGTATGTATGTATGTATGTACGTATGTATGTACGTATCTATGTATGTATATATGTATGTATGTATATATGTATGTAGAACCTTCCAAATAAGAAGGGAGGCGTCACGGCGGGGCCCGACCACGAACCAGTCGTGAAAACTCGTAATTATTTTGCGAAAAAATACCATCTCAGTCAGGAATCGAACCTGGATCTCCTGCTTACTGGATAGGCATCTTATCCTTTCGACTACCGAGGCATATGATATTTATCGCAAATAACGTGTTTAGAACGTCAACAATACAATGATATACATATATACATATATTACAATATACATATATACATATATTCTCTCGAATCCCTACGACAGGTACTCTAGAGAGATGATGGTCCTATTCTCTCGATGGATGCAGGTCGGATTGCAGCGACGACACCTTCCAACGCCATTGCAATATATATATATATATGTGTGTGTGTGTGTGTGTGTGTGTGTGTGTGTGTGTGTGTATTTTACATTTTTTATTTTATATATATATATATATATATATATATATATATACATACATAAAATAAAAAATATAAAATACATATACTTTATCAAGATACACGGTCGTAGATCGCGCCAAGTGTGCGTAAAATATACTTCTTATATATGGCTTCATTGTAAGGTTTTTTATTTAATGAGATTTAATGAAATTAGAAATTAATTCATTTCACCGCAATAAATTTTTTATAGTTCATAAGATTTGTTAGTATTTTATAAGATAAGTTAGCGCCAATTTTAATTTTGATATCACATTTTTTATATGAATAAAAATAAAATATACTTTTTATGATTTCAATGTTGTAAGATTTTTTTATTTAATGAGATTAAAAATTGGCCGAAATTGAATTTTTAATATTAGAATTTTATATCAATTAACATTGATTTCTATTCTAATAAAATATTTTTTTACGCAAACCAAAAATAACAAGTCGCTTGAAGTTGGCGTAATCTTTTATCTTTTTTTAAAAAGTAATTTTTTTCTGATTATTATTATTATTATTTATAATTGTTTCAATTTTATTTGACACTGTGCGACTATACCCACTCCTAAAACCAAATGTGTCAGAAATTCGATGATGTTAACGATAAAAAATTCGATATCATGTCAAAGTAATATAATAGTCAAACATTAATTTAAACCTTTTTTAAAGGCTCTCATACAATGAAGTCGTCAGCTATAAATTTTCAAAAATAGTTAAAAACACGTTTTTAAGTAGTATCAATTCTATTTTTCTTAAAAATTTGATATAATGGAATATTTTTATTTACTAATTTAGCACAAAAAATTGGGAAACTACTCTTCTCTTTCAGACTGCAAAAGAAAAATCAAATTTTTAATTTTAGTTTTGTTATTTTTATTACCTAATTATTATAAAAATTATGAAATAGTACAGAACATTTCTATATGATCATAAGAGGTGGTCTGCAAATTATAAGATACCGTATATTAATAATAAAAAAATAATAAATATTCTTATTTATTATATTATTTCTCATAATTTTTACACATAAAGTTAACAGTTTATTATAATATGATAAATATTATCAGTATGTAAAGACTGATATAAATTTTGGAAAAGAATTAAAGTTACTATCTACAATGAGAAACATGGTCATTTTTCGGCAAGCAGGATCTTGATTGCTAGATTTTTCTAAATGAAATAAATTCTATTATCTCATAGAGTTCTAAGAAGCAATATAAATATTGTCATTTTGAATGCATGTATTTTTTATTGTATTGTACATTTACGTATGTATATGTTTGTACTTTTTAATTTTTAATATTCCTCGACTTTTTAATATTCCTTTACTTAAGATTTGTTGAAGTATTTCTCCAGAGAACATTATGACGTCTTAAAGACGTCTAAAAGACGTCTTAAATATTATAAGACGTCGGTAACTATTTAGACTCCTCACCTCAAATATGGCTAAAATTATACTCATTCGCGTTTTTACATGAAACGAAAGAATCCGGCAGAAATAAGCGTCGCTCTGCGAAGCGAAATATTGATCGATTAAAGTTGACGATTATTTAGGTTAAGAAATCTGTCACCGACGAAATGTATCGACATGCGTTTCAGTCGCTCCGTGCAATATTAGAACGGTTTTTTAAATTTATGAAATTGTATGATTATAAATTTTGTTTTAAAACAAAGTCTATAATTATTCGATTCCTCATAAAGTGAGTTTCCACAAGGGTTTTGCGAAATCCACTCTCCCCTCGTTCCATGCTAAGGGGCAAAACGAGGTCTATAATTACGATAGAGAGGATTTCGCAAAACCCTTGTGGAAACTCGCTTTATGTGAAAAGTCGTAAACCTATATGGAACAAACAATTATAAACTTGTTTTAAAACAAAATTTATAATTATACAATTTCACAAAAATTTAAAAAACCGCTTTAATATTGGCACAGCGACTTGGCGAAACGCATGCGCATGTGGTCACAGCGCATGTCCACGTCGATATATTTCGTCGGTATGACAGGTTTCCTAACCCTGAATAATGCAACTTTAACGATTAATATCTCGGTTCGCGAAGCAGAGCAACGCTTTTTTCTGCCTGATTCTTTCGTTTTGTGCAAAAACGCGTCGAATGAGCTTAATTTTATGCATATTTCAGATGAGAAGTCTAAACTGTATAATTACTTAAGATGTCTTATTAAGGGATAACATCTATGTAACCGGCCGTAAATGAGATCTATTTTTAGGAAAGCTTATAAATTTAATGAATCGCGCTATTAAAAAATGAATTTTATAACTTTATTATATATATAAAAAAATAAAAAAAAAGTTTTTAGAGTCTTAATTATTAAAATGGCGTATATACAGCAGCGTGAAGGAGACAATAAAATTGGTACTGTGTTCCGCGGTGTTAGCAACACAACTGTCATAATTTTTGGTTTAGAATAAAAAAAAAATTTTTTTTTATTTTCTTTACTCAAATATCTACAGAAATACGTAATCGTTTTTGAAAAAATTAATTTTTGCCAAAATGGAAATATAAAGAAAAAGTTCCATTTTCGTCACAAAAAAGTCGAGTAAGATCAGTTGTAATTCAAAAAATTTGTAACTTATCAAAAAATCCTACGTATTTGTTTAGAAAATGTAATTTTTTAAATACTCAAAATTTGAAATAAATCGATTAAAAATTGTTTGAGTTCTACTGGTAGCCAATTTGAAAAATGCTGTTTCGAGAAAAACGCGTTTAAAGTTTTGAATGTGAAGATTTTTAGGTTAACAATTTAACTTTTTTATTTTTCGTGAATTTATCTTTAGTCTGCAATCCCAGCATCATAAAGTTGCTTCATCTTCAACGGCCAGATTTTCATCTTCTTCGTCTTTTCTTGCGGTTTTTATGCTCGAGCGAGTCTCTTTTGTTGCGTCGCTAAGTGAGCGATCGGAGAGCATGATGCAGTGTTCATCGATTTCGACGCAAAAATTATAACAATTGTGCCCAATAATAATGCCCAGAACTTGGATTATATTATATTATGCTGTACATCTCATCATTAAATTGGCATACGGCAATGCCAGCACAAATATCTAAAACTTTTTTCCGTTCGATGAACTCTTCTGTGTCATCGACTACACGGTGGTATTAAAACTTTGATTGCTATTTTGGATAAATCCGCCTAAGCAGCGATTAAACAATCCATCAGAGTTCAATTTTGTATAAATAGGTTTTATTGCTTCGAAAACTTCTACTTATATTACCGGGTTGTACTTATAGTCTTTCAGTTTTTCTGTAGCTTTCACTATCTCTCCACCACGAGTTGGTACTACTCGGACATTTCTCGTGCTGAGATCAATTATCCGTTGAGATTTTATGATATAGTGTTGCCCATATTTCTTTTCTCATTTTTTTCTATTGAATTAGAATTTCTTCTGATGACTAAATCGTAATAAATCGCTAATTAATTTATCAATTTGCCCGTTAGCTGATCTTTTCCTTTCAGATTTTCACCGTTTTTTTTTAAATTTCTCAGCCGAGTGCCGATGCACGTGATCATAAAAATATTTGGACCTTACAAGCCCTGAACGTTCCGACATACCGCGCGGTCGGTCCGTCCGGCCAGCAGCACTGTGAGACGCTCGGCGCGGATTGCTTATAACTTTCGAAAAAAATTATGTATCCCAATAAAACCACTTGCACTTCATTTTTAAGACTCTAAAGTGTATTTTAAAAGAAAAAAAAATCGATTTTTTGAAAATTTTACATAGGTGTTATGTAAAATTAAAAAAATTATAAAAAAAGACGTCTTTAAGACGTCCTTAAAGCATTTTATGATCCGATTTATGACGTCTTTGGGATATCTTAAAGACTTATTTTTTAATAAATGACATTTTTTAGATGTTTTTCTCAAGACATCTTTAAGACAAGTCCAAAAGACATATTTATGATGTCTTTTGGTAAAGTCTTAAAGACATCTCTTATAAGATATCTTTTAGACATCTTTTAGACATGCGTGCTGTCTGGGTCAAGATGTCGCTTTACAATTTTTTTCTCAATATCCTGAAAATGTATGATACATGTAATTTTAGTACAAGTGCAATATGTTTTTTTATACTTTTATTAATACAATTTCATTGAAAAGATAATTTAGTTTTATTAATAATTATTAAATATATCTTTTTGATATATGATGATTTGTTTAAACAAATATACCATAACCATAATATGGTCAAGAGTTGCACAACAATCTGTACAGACCATAGTATCTAAACTTCTAGCTTTGATTTCTGGAAAAAAACATAAACGCATACGTAAAAGAACAATATCAAAATGACAATATTTATTGCTTCTTAGAATTTACCTGCAAAATAACAGGTTATGCACAAACATCAGTCACTTATATTCCAAAACAAATTATCACCAACTGTCAAACTCGCCGCGAAACTCAATGATATCGTTGACCGCTAATCAGACGCGCGGAAAAAGAGCAACAATCTCATATATCTCGCTCACTCTTTCGTTTTCTATTTTTTTACTCTCGTTATGCGTATTTATTAATAATTAGTAAATCAGAATCGTGAAGGAGCAGACACTGTAGTTAGAGATACATTAACCAATTTTACATGAAACACATTGTACTCTGTCCGCCAATGATTTGTTAGATCCTATATTACGAAATATATATTTATATAGATATAAAAATCGGTACAAACGAACAATATAATTCTAAAAAACGCCATGTTAAATCAAATCAAATTTATTGTTGCCTCTTTTCCACGATGTAGATTCTCTCGATCTCGATATCTCGACATGCAATGAAAACGAATGTCATTGTGCATTGACAGTTAGACTTATCGATTTATTGAGAAAGGTTATTATTTAGCAAATAACTTCTGAAAAAAAAATTGTAATAAGGATTTATTACAACAGGGTTGTACCATATATCCTTTCTTAAAAACTATAAAATTAAATAAATGCGTAGCGCGCGTATTGTTCTAGTGATGAAGATATAATAACATAACTTATATTATTTCTTTTTAAATATTAGATATATTGCTAACCTGTTCATTTCAATGCACGCGTATTTATTTATTACATACATTATCAGTCTTATCAGCTGATATGTACCTATAAATCAAGTTGATAAGTCAGGATTACTGCAGAACCCAGCGAACATTGATTCGCTAGATCCTACAGTGACCCTAACTTATCAGTCTCATAATCCACTGGATCGAGAAGATTAATATTGACATTTCACAACAGACATTGCGTATAAAGGACGATGACGATAATGACGTTTCTTAAAATAAAAATTTCAAGATTGGACTTTGATTCTTAATATCTCTACTCGTAGAGCACGTAGAAAAAAAATAAAATCACTTTCGTCATGCAAATCATATTCAAACTGTCGATTGAACCTATTTAAAACTTGATCGATTCAATCGTGAATGAGATAATCTCAGCTCGCATCTAATCGGTTTGTATAAAATCACACGGTGGTCTTGATTGACTTGACACCCGAGACACTATCGTGTCTCCTGATACGTAATATAATTATATTATAAATTATGTGTACTATATATATATATATATATATATATATATATATATATGTATATATATATATATATGTATATATATATATATATATATATATATATATATATATATATATGTATATATATATATAATAATTAGTAAATATAATTCATAATAAATTCATGTATACGTTACCTAATTGGTCACCTTCTACAGAAAAAAGCTCGAAGTTTAAGAGTATCTGATGATTTGGTCGAACCCTTATGAACCAGTTGCAAGTTTTGCTAGTTAGATTTCTTGCCGGACCATCATATTTATTCGGGAAATTCGGACTAGTTATTACACCATAATTTAAACTACTAATATTTGATCCACAATCTGTATAATATTTCAATAAGATTAGTATTACAAGCGACAAGTGTTTAATTTTTTTAAATTAAAATTCTAATCTCTCAAATTATAGAAAAATAAAAATTGTTCTTTCATTTTTTTAATCTAAGTAATTAATTTTATAACTTTTGTGAAGAAATTGTTTAGTTGTAGTGCTGCATAGAATAATATAAATTTAATTTTTTTTATTTATTTATGTATGTTCTTTTGCAAAAGGATGATAAAACCTATAATATATACCTCCAAAAATAGGTTTAGCAATCTCAAAAGTATAACGCGCCTTGAAGCCACTGTAGACAAGCTCAGAGTCAGAATGTAAAATTACTTTTAAACCAAGTGCACCAAGATTCGATTCTACGGGACCTGGTGCCGTTCCGCCACAATATCTTCCTATCAATTTCTCTGTATCATCTCGATACATATTGTAAATTTCAAGCCAATCTTCCTGACAGAATTCGTGTCTACATATCAGATAATATCAATTTTCGTTATTGTATAATGCTAAAACATGATTACAATTTACTCACCCATAATGTCCAATTGTCACATTATCATTTTTCGTGCGAACCTTAAAGTGATCGAAAATCAGAGCAACTTGCTCGTTTGGTGTTGCCAGAAAGAAATATGTACAATTCGTGTCGCTTGGATAATTGCTAGGATATCGTGGTGAATTAAATTCGCCACGTTTGCGAGACGAACTGAGATAAGTGAAGCTACAACTGCCATCGGGTGCTGCAGTGCCCGGTATCTTATATTCTGTTTCAAAAACATACCTATGAACAATAATAACAAATTCATATTATATTCATAATATAGTAAACATTATATCAATAAAAACGATAAATATCTAGAAAAACGAAGATCCTTCCAATAACTTTGATTTTGACATATGTTATTACGTACGGTCGCTACCCTGAGTGACCTTAAGGAGGTTTTAAATGGCGATCACTGTTTCGTTAAAAAATTATTAACAAAAAAGTAAAGGATAAAGTGAAGAATTTATTTATTAATAAGTAACACACAATTAGTTATTTTCATAATATTATTATTAAATAAATGCATTATTAATCATGATATGATGAATAGGAAGCCATAATATTAAAAAATATATCAATACATTCGAGAAATCTACGTGTGTTGCGCTATGTATACGTACTTTGGACAAAAACACAAATTCTCTGCTTTAAAAACAAAAATCATTTTCTTATATAAAATAAGAGATTAGTATTTTGAAGCAGTGAATTTATATTTTAAAACAGGAAATTTGTGTTTTAAGACAGAGAATTTGTGTTTTTTAAAACAAAAAATAGTTTGATATTTAAACTTCATATATTTTTTTTTATATGGTGTTGTACCTTTCGGTGCAACAAGAAAAAAATTCAAGATTCGGTCCATTTGAAGAGTTGGAACCCATGAGGAACGTTGGTAGGAGTATGCGAAAAACTTGCAGTGACACTCACCATTCTTATAAATTCTCTTTCCCCGTTATTATAAACTATTTCTCTTAAAATAATTAAGTCTCCATAGATAATATATTACGTTTCCGCTCTCGCGTTAAATTATAATTTTAATTGCGGATCGAGACGTCAGAAACTTAGAAATGAACTTCCGCGGTCCGTGACTAGGAGACCTTTTTTATAAAACTTCACGGTGTCGCATTGATACGCGCTATGTCTCTCAATCGGACCATATATGGTAAAATACAGCGAGCGATCTTCGTTCGCATGCTTTTCAAGAATTCATAAACTTGCATTTCCGGTGTAGCGCGGGCTCGTTGCTATGCCAAAATGCAAGATTTATCGTGATAGCTCCATTTGAGTTACAACAATGGATTGAAATTTAAATCTAACATTTTTTTAAAATACACTGTAACTATAAAACGGTCTCGCTTTCCCGCGCGGAGAGGGGTCAGTTGGTTACCAGGAGGGGGAAGCGAGGACATTGGAGACAGAAATTCGCTTGTTGGGGTTAGATGTGTATTGGAATAAAGAAACAATGATTTATTCACTTAACAGGACGAGTGGATGGTGCGTTGGAATGCACCGATCTTCGTGAATGGTTGTGGCCATGGACGGGCGAGACGGCGATCGGCGCGCGTATGATTTAGAATAGAAATGAGGTATTGCTTCGGCAGTCGGCGCGATGTCGTGCTTGCCGCGGATCTTTAAATCAACGGTAATGTTAAAGCGCTGTCGCGAGGGTGAAGTATTCGCGAGGGCGTTTGACTGTTTAGGTCGGAGAACGGGTGGGCCCGTTCCCTGCCGAGAGGGCTCGGGGGAGTGTACCCCTCGTCTGTCTCAGTGAGTGCCGAGTGAACTCGGCCAGCCGGGGAGGGCTCCAGCTGTGTGCGGAGAAAGAGGCGTCGGTGCCGAGTATACTCGGCCGACCGGGGCGTACCCCGGTGCTCGGAAAGGAACGGTGGTATCGAAACTTCGATACCCGGCGGTGAAATCTCGGGAATGGCGGAGTCGGATCGAGCAAACTCGACGCGCTGGGGAGACTCCAGCAACTCTCGGCTTGCCGTGAGAGATTCGGAGATTCGGCTTCCGGCCAGGCCAAGCGAACTTGGCGCGTTGGGGAGGGCCCTAACAAAACTCAGGCTTTCTAACAGGCTTCGGATACTCACTTCCTTAAGACGTGCTCTCGGAAAACGAGCAAGGAACAGGAGAAAGAGATTTCCTATGGAGAGCGATGCCTTTTTATACCCGAGATCGACCTCGGTATTTTGGTCGGATCGGTCGGATTGGTTGATCTCGAGGGGTTAGCATCCCTCTCCCCAGGAGCGGAAAAAAGGATCGGATATAATTGGTTTTTTGGGATTATAATGAATAAGAGCGAGGGATGTTCAAGAGGAGGGAAGGAATTCGGAAGGTAACGGCGCGGTGCGGGGTTGGTCACGCACTTATAGACGCAGTCGTGGTGCGGCGCGGGACGCATCCATGCTCGGTGGTATGGCGCGTGATGCGGCGCGAGGTGCGCTAGCGCTTGGCGGCGCGACGCGTAGTGTGGGGCGGGGGAATACCACAAAAATAGGTATATTTTCGTGGTATTCTTGCTTTGCTCCGACGCTTCAGAGTTCGCGAATTTACAGCGAGGGAGACATAAATGCCACTGCCGCACTCCGCCTGTTGTTCGGCGGTCCCCGATGGATGGATGGTCAGGGGAAAATCGGAGGATGCGCTCCGTTACAACTATACACACGACTATGTTGTCATCCAAATTCCTATAAATTTAAAAAAATATGTTACAAATATATTACAAAAATATGTTACAAATATTTTATAATATATAATTTAATTAATTTATTAATTATGGTTAATAAAATTACCTCATGATTGTAACGGTGCGTCTCTGCTCGGTCGGAGTAAGCGGTGCGAAAGTGGGGACGTGGATCGGGAGTTCGGAAATGCTCGTTGAGTGCTGAGGTTCGGAAAAAAATTGACGCTCGGATTTAATTAGTAAAATAAAATAAATAATTTATTTTAAAAATGTTCGAAGCTAACTTGTACAAAAGATGTTTGTCTTTCGAAGCGTGACGTTGCTCGTATATGTTTCGTTATAATTTCGCAGCTTGGACGGATATCGAATGCGTACGCGTATACTCGCGGGATAGCGCGTAGGTCGGATACGTAGCGCGTTGCTAGGCAACCGGATCCGCGTGTTGCCAAACCCGCGAATGCACGGTTTGCTAAGCAATCGGACCCGCGTGTTGCCAAGCGCGCGAATGCATGGATTGCTAGGCAACCACAGACACTTTCGCGACACGTGTTTTCGCTTGACACGGGAAAAGTCCGAAAACACTCCGACTAGAAGTGAAACGAGAATACTGAGAACACTCGGTATTCAGAACGAGAAAATTCTCGTGTCGTTTCAGATCAAAGTAATGGAATCGGATGGATCAGATGATCGGACAGGACTGGTCATTCTTTGTTGAATTTGTCGGGTTTATATATTCAATCTTTGTCTGCGTGTCAAAACGCTATTTGCTTAGCTGTTCTACAAAACAGCTGATCTGTTACGCCGTCGACGCGTGACAGATCATCGGTGCGCGCGTGATGTCGTGCTCGGAGATGTTCGGACGGCCCCGGACGGTGTGGGCCGCATAGCGCGCGTTTAATAACGGAGCATTACATATGCTCCGTTACAAAATAAACAATATTATTAAAGTGATTCTCGGTGTTAAGAATGTGACATAATAAGACAAATGAGAATCAACGCTATTAATAGTGCGCAATTAACATTCTTTATTACAAAATATCAATATGTAATACAACTCCAGACTCAAGTTTGAGTCACCTTCAGTAGATATGAAAAAACAAAGATAAAATCCTGTATTCGATGAACTCAACGATAATAAAATCGTTGATTAATAATTATTGTGACCGTACATATTTATGTCATCTTTAAAAGAAACGAGATAATGATCACTAAGGAGCTGTCACTCATCAAATGAACACAGTTCACACTAAAACGGAGAAAGTACGCGCAGGAGTACTGCACAGCTCACACCGAGCAGTACATCGCACGGCACGTCTGCACGCCTTGAGCTCCAAGCAACTGAATGCAATGATTTTTAATTTTAACAACCTGCAATCAAGACAAAAACAAGATTACAACTTGCTCAGGACGAATGCGTGATGCAAAAATTCAATATCAGATTATGAATTTGGGCTATTATTTTGTCTTTTAATAAAATGCATTTCTGAAATCGTTTCTGTAAATTTCGTTCACAGTCTAATACTTTCACATTATTCCAATCAAATTCGTGGTCGTAGTCTAATCTGTGCTCAGTAATAACTGAATGTGTACTTGTGATTCTGCGTATATCATTTTGATATTTATGTAGTCTTCTTTTTAATTATCTCATGGGTTGTCCGATATAGCACGCATCGCATTACAGCAGATCTTGTACACTACATTCTATAATGCACTAAACGCGTGCCGCGACAATACCAGCCGAATCGCCCGAAATCCACCGAATTTCTCCGACATCCGACGCGCGCGCGGCAGTGTGTCACGCACCACCATGCGTGAGCTGTCAAAAATAGGAGATCATTGTAAAACATTGTCAAATAACATTTTGCCATGCAAAGAACAAACGAAGCTACCAGGTATATAAATCCGACAATTTTTTGATTCGACACCAGTCCCGTTCGATAATCCAACCTGAACCTATCCGACCAGTACGAGAGTTCTCGTCTTCGTCCAGGAATACTAAGCGTTCTTGCTATTCTCTTCAAAACGACGAGTTCTCGTTTTTCCCGACCAAATATCTGAGCGGATTTTTTTTCGGCACGAGGAGCGTTCTCGAATATTTTATCCACAACGAGTGTTTTCATTATATCATTCGAATACGAATGTTCTCAGTATTCTCTCTTCGACGAGCATTTTCGTCATCCTTCCCGAAAACGCGAAAACACGTGTTGCAAAAGCGTCCTTGGTTGCCTAGCAATGCGTCATCGATTCACGCGCCATCCCGCGAATATACCGCATTCGATATCCGACCACTCTGCGAATCACTCAATGTTATGTTGAACTTATGCGAACGGCGTCACGCCATTGACGACAGGCGACTTTCAACGCTCTGCAATTTTCATTTCATTAAAATAAATTGTTATATATTTATTGTTAATTAAACTCTGGCATCACGATTCTTTTAAACTCGGCATCCAACTATCCCGACATCCAGTTATTTGAAACTCCCGATCCACGTTCCCGCTTCCACACCCGAGCTCCCGAGCAGAGACATACCGTTACAGCACAATGTTTAAATATTCGCGAGAAATTTGTATTAAATGTTTCTCATATACTTTCTGTATCGAATACGCGAATGAGATTAGGAGAAAGTATAACGGTGACTGGACTTTGCATATTGCAAATTCGAGTACTTCTTTAATTCTTTTTCATGTAATTTTTTTATCACTTCCTTATACAAAAGTACAAAAGAGTCGCTAAGTGCACGCGCAATGTATATGTGTAAAATTATTATAAAAGCGTCATTTTTTAATGGAAAAAAAGTTATTTTAAAAAACAATATTACTTTGATAGTTGCAAAAAATTATATTGTTTAACATACATGATTCCTTTTTTTTAAGAAATAAAACCTAAATGATATCTTTGTGCCAATTAAAAATTCTTTCTTCCAATCCAAGCAATAGTAGTTATTTTACGTAATTCTCTTTTAAAATATTATCATCAATTATTGGCGCGAGTTGTATATTCAGTCTAAATATATCATTCGTGTAAAAGATTTGTTATCAATAACTGTCGCCAAGTTTATGTAAAACATTATAAGTGATACATTTCTTTTTTAAAAATTATAAGTTTTTTTCAAAGATTTTTATATTTTCATAAAATATATCTTTGTACTCAATAGTATTTCTATTTAAACCCAAGTGTTATATCGTAAAATATACGTCACATTACTGAATTTAAGTAATAATATCAAACCCTAATGTATGTCATTTGTATAAAAGATTTGATATCAAAAAAGTGGTGCCAAGTTATATAACGCCTCGTTATATATTACCTCGAAAGTTCAATCTATAACTGATTTTAAAAAATAAAACTCGAGTGATACATATTTTTATATTCTCGTTGAAGTTTTCTTATTCTAAAACTCAAGAAATAGTAGCTCTAATTCTTCTAAATTCTTCTAAAAAATAATGATATCATAAAATTTCATTAATTCTAATTCAATTTAAAGGATATATATCTAATTCGTGATACATTCAAACTATTACTAAATGATATGTATATCATTTGTATAAAAGATATGATGTCAATATAAGTGGCGCTAAATTATAATTATATTATCTCGACAGTTAAATATATAACTGCTTTTAAAAAACAAAATCTGAGTGATACGTATTTTTATATTCCTATTGAAGAATCTTCTTATTTTAACTGAAGTGATAGTAACTCTAATTCTTTTTAAAGAATAATAATATCATAAGATTGCGTTATCTAATTCAACTTATACAATATATGTCTAACACAAGTGACAGCAGCTTTCATTTACGTTAATATATGTAGATATATGCATATATTTGTTATTCTAACATATGTTTCCATAAACCATTTTTGTATGTATATTTGAATCGGAAGATTTAAATAGAATTAAAGAAGTAACAATATAAAATAAAAAAAATAATATAAATAAAAAAAAATTTTCTTAGAAAACTTGGCACTACTAGACCTTGAAATAATAACTAAAATAAATAAATAAAAATGATGAATTTTGATTTAATACATAAAATAATGACAAGATTTAAGGACCATTGCAACAGTAGTATAGAGAAATAACCACTATATGTATATTGTTCAAGAAAGTGACACGGACGTATGGATTAAAATTATGTATAGGTAGAAGTTTTGATTTCTAGTGTGAATAGTACATTGTGAAAGCCACAGTAGTACATATGAAGCAAATACAATATAAGATTAAGTTTATTTATCAGGAGTATGTGTCAAGTCCATAACCGAAACACTATCGTGTGAGTTTACGCGAATCGATAATAGCGAACATCCGAAATTATCGGATCTCATTAACGGCTCAATCGATCGGGTTTTAAATAGGCTCAATCGATAGCTTGGATTTGATTTGCATAACAGGAGTGTTTTTATTTTTTTTTGTACGTGTCCTACGAGAGATATTATGACGCAAAATCCGATTCGGAAATTTTTACTTTAAGAAACGTTATTATTGTCGTTGCCTTGTACGCTTGTAATTTCTGCCGCGAAAGGTGCTCGCTAAACCCAAGTAAAGTCTTTGGAAATAAAGTCTAGACATCATCAGGTTTCACGTTATTGATGCTCATGCCTTAAAATGGCAGCACCAATACGAAACTCTACTCATTTAGTACGAACGGGTGGAAAATTAAGATTGAAATACACTGCTTTTTGAATTTATAATAGCATCTCAGAAGTAATGTACAATGTGTCTCGTGAAAAATTGGGAAATGTATTTCTGACTATAGTTTCTGCTCCTTACGTCATGACTTTGATTGATTGTTAAAAGGTTTATTAAGTTCAAGGTTCCGCAGCCTTCGCAATAATTTATACGCATATGGGAGTAAGCAAGAGAATGAAAAAGCGAGCGAAATCAATAGCTGACTTACTCTTTTTTTTCGAACGTCCGACTGGCGGTCGACGATGTCATTCAGTTTTGGTGATGTTCGTTTTGAAGTGTAAGTGATGATATTTGTGCGCCATAATCTATTATCTTGAGATAGGTTCTAAGAATAATATTGTCGCGCTCGCGGCGGTCACGACCTCAAATCGTGTTACGTAAGAAAGCTGCGCGCGAAAAAACAACACTCTCCTTAACGATGTAACGATGCAATCCACCAGCATCGTTCCGTTCGATACTCCACCCTCCGACCGACCGTCCATCGGCTAAAAGACGCAAAAAGTGCCGATAAACTTTCAATTAGCATGATATTAATTACGGATCGTACGGAGAATCTGCTCTACTTAGAGCCACGCGGCGAAAATACCCGAACGCTCGAAAAAACCCGAATGCGTAACTTCGAATTATATTATACCGACAAACAAGTTGTTTATTATTTATTTTGTTATTCCGATTATTAGGGTAAAATAATATTGACGGATTAATCCGAAATTTCCTGAAATCGACTGAATTATCGATCCGCGAGGATAAAAAGGATAAAAAGCTCGATCCGACCGAAATAGACACAGATTCTCGGAATCACCCACCGAGTTCGCTTCAGCGAAACTGACTCCGACACCAATAGAAAAGAGGTTGCGAATATGCAATCCTAGTCAGAAATTATTGACCAGAGCCGATCTTTGTTTCCTTTTCGATTTGCCGAATCCGCTTGCCAGAGATACACGAGGTAGCGTGTTCGCTGTCTCAGCTAAGGGTTACTGGCGCCGATCAAGTACTTCTTCCGTCACCCGACACAACGAAACGGCAATCACCACCGCCAGGTGTTTCTGGCCTCTTTCTCCGCATAATGATGAGCAGAACGGTCACAACTTATTCAAATAGCATACAGCTAGAATACTTTGAAAACCTTCATTAAAATGCATATAAGCACCCATTTCTACTATCATAGAACTGCAGGATGATATTTTTGGAGCTATCTTCTAGACAATCTGATTGAAACTTTCATTACTGTTCTGGGTAAATCCATCAATGCATCTTCCGAGCAGCTCATCCTTACTGAGATCTTCGTAAATTGGCTTAATAGCTTTCAGAACATCTGTAGGTAACAGCTCATATTGCACATAGTTCCTCAAGTCATTGTTGGCCTCGGCGCGTCTATATTCACATCAGGACTCTGGCCCCGGCGGATACTTGCTGTGATTTGGTTTTGCTTTTGTCGAATTGTAATGGTAGAATGTTGCCCATATGGCATTTTTCATATTGTTGACAGAATTGATAATCCATAATAAATAGTTAGTTTATCGATGACTTTGCCAGTGAGTTTGCCTTTGCCGCTAAGCTTCGTTTTTCTTTTTCACTTCACGTAGTCGAGTACCCATCCTCTTTTGTACGTGTCCTATACACTCCTTTTTGTTGATAGTTGTATCTTCATAAGAATTTCTATCTATAAGATCTTTGTAAGTTTTTGAATCACCATCGCCGATATAATTAATAAAAGCGTATATTTACAGCATACTGTTTAATCGAACGTTTAAAAATGTCTAAAATGTAAAATCGACTTCCATCATTTCGGATGATCCTTCATGATTACAACTACATGATTGCTTATGTATTTGAAACCATTCTTCAAATTCTTCGATGTCTGTTTTTGATTTCCAAAATTCACATGATTTACAGTAACGACTTTTAACAATAATGTCAACTACTTTATCGCTGTAATAGCCGATAACTGAAAACACGCGTATAAAGACGAGTATCCGCGTTTTTGCCAAGTCCCATTTCTAGATACAATTAATTCATTTGTTTCTTCTAACTTTTGAGCTTCACATGTTTCTTTGACTTCTTCTTCCACAACTTTTTTCATAAAAAATTCGGCAACATTTTTAGAAGCTTCATGTATTTGTTTCGCTATAATATCATAAGTTCTAAAATCTAAAAAGCTTAGCAAATCTATCAGAACACAAGATCTATCAGGATCTATCACTATCAGAAACTTTTTTGCACTTTTCAAGCCGATACCCAACACTCTCAACAAATATAAATCGTTTATTAATTTCATATGAATGCCCTAAAAAAGGGTCATACTTAGGAAGATATTCAGTAGGACAATTATCACACAACAAAGCTATTTTAAAATCAAGGCCTCGCGAACTAGCAGTTTGAAACTTTACATTCTCGCTACACTTTGCATATTTCATTAAACTAGCTATGGTAGCAAAAACAGTAAAAAAGACAATATTTCAATATTCTATATTCTATAGAATTATTTACTGGCACAGAAATATCATTCTGTTGTTTTAATTTCTTTGCTGATGTATTAACACCCGCGTCATTGCGTTTCGCTGTTTTCGGATTAAACACGCTCTTTTGCTTTTTCACTCTCGATTTACGAATATTAATCGTAGTTCTTACCTCTCTTGAAACTTTTATATTTTATATTTGATCACGGCATTTTATATTATTTAAATTAAAAAAAAACAGATTTCCGGCAAAAACTTTTGTAATAAACAGATCGATCTGTTTCGCTCGGCGTCTGTTATTAAACTAGCTGTACACTAAAATTTCCGTTACCACCTTGACGACGGGCGTTTTTGAGTCAAGCGTTCCGAAAAGCCGGCGTTTCCTAATCGAAAATCGTTCGGTGCGACCGGGCCGTAACAGTCGGGGAATTTCCCAGTCTCGTAAATAATACTTTGATTCTACTAAGAAAGTAAGGAAGCAATGTATTGTTTATCGTTTAAGATGAGAACAGTAAGGAAAGAAAATATTCCATGGTAGTAATACACGTATTACCTATTACCAATCCGCAGTAATAAAACAATAAAAGCAATAATTCATTCATCCCTCGAAGCGAGAATGAGTTTAGGTCATGACAAGCACGAATGTATTCGAACTAGATTCGCTTCAATTTTAGGCCATCACAAGTATACTTGTGATACGTGATACGCTATCGACGTGCAGACCCTCATGAGACGCGCCGAGAAATATTTCAGCTCCGCACAAGTCGACCAACTTTATGAGAATTTCCATCCGGATTATAAATTATATCCGTCGCGATGATGTCCACACCCTCCGCGACTTGCAACAACGTGCCGTGGAATATAAAGAGATTCAAAAGACAGAAAATCAAGAGATTCAAACGACAGAAAATCCGCGTAAAAACCGAGAAAGTCGTGCCGATCGTAGTCGCCACCGAATACAATTCAAAAGAGTGTTGCTAGCGTTGTAAACAACGCGGGCACACCCGTTTGAATGCCGCCGTACTCCGCGCCGATTTTGTTCACAGTGCCTCAAAGATGGAGTCTATACACGAGATTGCCATCCGCCACCGGGAAACGCCGCCCGGGCCGGAGAATTCGTGGTCATACCCCGATCTTCCGTCTGAGTTATTTACCGCGACCGCACCTAACCATTTACATCAATACGATACCAGTAGGTATACTACACCGATTCTACACAGAAGCGGGGAGTGCGGGTGTGCGGGAGGAAACAGTGGACGCGGGGTAGAGGAGAGGAGGAAGTCAGGGGCGGCAGTCCTTTGAACTAAGCCGCGGGGGGGGGGTAGATAAGATAATAGGATTCGGTGAAGATATAAACAAATAAATAAACAAATAGATAAACAACTAGGTAAAAAATTGCGACTCGGAGGACATGACGTTACGGGGGCGGGGTAGATAAGATAGTAGTTGCAAAGGCGAAGGTGATATAAACAAATAAATAAACAAATAGACAAATAGGTATACAAATGGATAAACAAGTGACAAAAATATAAAGAAATTGCGCATGGATATGATGTCAGAAAGGGAGACGGGCCCGCCGCCGCCGCCGCCGCCACCCCGCCTCGCCCGCCATGTTCTCATCTTCTCTTTTTGTTGCGCTGTCTCTATTGTATATCTACTATCTCTCTCTCGCATACCTATCTCTCCCGTTGCGGCTCTCTCTCTCTCTCTCTCTCTCTCTCTCTCTCTCTCTCTCTCTCTCTCTCTCCCCCTCTCTCTCTCTCTCTCTCTCTCTATCTCTTATGGCAAATGTTATTTTTCTAATTATTTTACGGTGGGGAAGAAAGAAATGAAAGAAATACATGTTTTTTGCATATTACATATGTTTATATTTTTAAACAAATTGAATACATTTTTAAGTGTGAAATTTTTTTATTCACATGTTTTTTTCTTATACACTAAAAACTAAAAACTAAAGCTAACAGCTCGCAATCGACGAGTTGACGTCTATCGAAGATATCGCAATCGCGTATTACATTCGGCACTTCCTCGGGATCTGTTATAACAGACGCGATGTTGGAGAATCGCGTATATTTGATATCGATCGTATCGACGAATCTGACGAGTCGATCGAACGTCACATCGATACATTCGTTCAGAGCAAACATTCGACGTAACGTCGATTCGATCATCGTTACGCGTACGTTCAAAGATTCAAGACGTAATGTAACGTCGTTCATCAGACAAATTCTGACGGTTAACGGTCCGACGCTTATAAAATTATCTTTGTAATCGTTTAGCAGCAATTTATAGATATTCCATCGCTGCTCATAGAGTCCCTTCCATGTTTCAAGAGACAGTATCAATTCCTGTCCCCGATGATCTCCCAGAGCGATCTCCACGTAGCTCGGTGGACCAACGTTGATTCCAATTTCCAAATATTTGTAACCCGTAACCGTCAGAGTAACGTCTGCTCAGTAACGTCTGCTCAGTAAACACACCGCGCGACGCTCCACCGAAATGCTGTGGAAATTAAATATATAATATTGCACAATATTGGAAAAAAAGAGAAAAAAATAAAAAAAATGCAGTTGAAACTTACGCGTTACATTCCTTCTTTTGTTTTTCGCCATTGTACGGTGCGCTGCTTCCTTTGGCGGAATACATTGCGTGTTGTTCGAATGATGGAGGAGCGAAGTACTTCTTTTGTCGTGCAGATCATTCGATGGAAAACTGATCGCGTAAATTTTTGACATGGCAAACCGTTAACCCCCTCCCTTCCTCACCCCCCTTTTTTCTAGGAATTTCATTGTTACAATCAAACATGTTGTTCGCAAAGGAGCGCGATGATGTTCAAATTTTTTTTTTCTAGGAAGAGCCCACGAAAAGATAGCTCTTCGTAGAAATCGACGTACGTGCCGCGGCGTGTTAAGAGAAGCGCCGATACTCCGGTTACTATAAACAAATTGGGGAGACCTATGATGATGCTCCGATAAAGAAATTGTCGATGATATATAATGGGTCATGAGGTGTGCAGGATCACAGTAGATGGAAGTCTAATGTGAATGTATATACAATAAATAAAAGTGCATTGTATGAGTTATTCTTTTGCATTAAATAAATATTAAAAAAATTTTTCACTTTTTTAAATCGTGATTCAATTTTTTTGTCATGTCCATGACCGACACACTGACCTATATTCCTGCTCGACGCGCGCGAGTCACCCCGGCAAGATAAACTTCCCGGTGTTATATGATAAGAAGCGGTACGTCGATCGTTAGAATTATCAACGCATAGGAAAGAAATAAAAAACATAATAAACATATATCATATTTATTTTATTCATGGTTATCTGACCACCAATTAAATAATTTGAATACATTTTGTAATGCGCAATTAGTATAGTGATATCCGCATCGCATAGTATTATCAGCGTCCAGATTGTTTAGAGAATCTACCCAAATAAGAAGGGAGGGTGTGCGTCACGGCGGGGCTCGACCACGAACCAGTCGTGAAAACTCGTAATTATTTTGCGAAAAAAATACCACCTCAGCCAGGAATCGAACCTGGATCTCCTGCTTACCGGGCAGGCATCTTATCCTTTCGACTACCGAGGCATGTGATGATATTTATCGCAAATAACGTGTTTAGAATAACACGTCAACAATACAATGATACATATATATATATATATATTACAATATACATATATACATGTATTCTTTCGAATCCCCACGACCGGTACTCCAGAGAGATGATGGTCCTATTCTCTCGATGGATGCAGGTCGGACTGCAGCGGCGACACCCTCCAACGCCATTGGCAAATATACAAATAATCCTCCTGGAGCACGACAGGAGAGATTGCATCAAGCATGGCTCGAGCCCCCGAATAAGAAGGGAGGGTGTGCGTCACGGCGGGGCCCGACCACGTCTTCGTAATCAGCATCCAGAGTCTCGATGTACACGCGCTCATCGTCCAGAAGCAAATTCCACAGCCATTGTCATTTTTCGTGTCCCTTGACATATATGACAGCATCACTGTCATCATTGTCGTCGTCTTCTTCCGTTCCATGCACAGCCTTTGTAATCAAACTCTTGTAATCAAACTCTAGCTTTGCTGTATGAAATCGTTCCGTCGCTCCATCGCAGTCTATGGTGATGACATATCACCCAACATGCGCGAGACTTGTCGGCACTTGCGAGGAAATACCATGATATAGGGCTTGCGAAAATGTAATGAGAGAGAACGGTCCGTTTTCTCAAAGCGGCAAACTCCTTTACAACAAACTGTCCTCCAACGAGAAAACCTTGCAGGTTTACGAACGTTGGCACGACCATGACGAACAATTTTTCGAGACTGCGGTCGATTTCGATATATCGTAGATTTTATTGTCTCTCTCTCTCTCATGTGTTAGTGATGCTCTTAGCTGATCTTGCGTACAACATTGGTCAACGGATTGTAGTGAACCACGCGATCGTGTATAATGAGATAGTACGCGGTATTCATCGGTACGTTCTCCTTAGTCTCAAATTCTAATTTCACGTCCACAGTTGCGCTCTTGACCGATTCGTTTTGTCGAGAACAATCAATGATTACGGATGGACCGTTATGTAGAAAAGACGTGACGGTGAGACTCGGCTCGAGATAGTCGTATCCATAGTAACTCTTGCAGAAACGCGCGTACGTTTCATACAACACGGACCATCTGTTTTTGTCGAAATCAAGATTCATATCGTCGTACGGATAACATTCCGAGTTCAGATAGAGTTTCACGTTGGTTAAGTTGCAGTCGTCGAATCGGCTCGTGTCCTCAGCCATGACATTTTTGCGACCTGTTTGCAGAGCAAAGATGACGTATCGCGGTTTCTCGAGCTGAGTAGCGGTTTTGATGGCCCACGAATGCTTAGTTGTACGCTGTAACAGCGGAAACTCGTACAAATCCCACGAGCGAAAAGCCATGCTCAAGTATCGTCCGCTCTCCAAAGTGCGCAGCATCGATAGTTTTTTTTATCTCGCTCAATAACACGTGCATTCGCCATTGTATCTTGAATAAGTCGACCACGGGATCCAACGCCGAATTTCCCATCAGGCAATTGTTGTCGTTACGAGATCGTATCAAGATCAACTCGTGACGAGCGTTGATTATCACGCGTCTGTAATCCTCGCAAAATCCCAACAGTGCATAGAGAGATACACAAAAGTTAAAATATCCATCCGCGCTAGTATGCGCATCCCAACCGGCATTCCTCAGAATCACGCTTCTGTCGGATGATGTCGTTACGTAATGTTTGAGCGTGCTGGTTATGCCCACGTTTCTGTTATGATCAATCTCCACACCATCAAGCTCGTATCGAATCTCATCGAACAGGAACGCGACAAAATTATTTTCCAACACCACATCAGATCCCTCGACAACTCTGTTCTTCGTTAGTTTTCCCTCGATATATAGAAAGCTTTCGTACGGCAATGTGTACAGATCCTGTTGCTGTATAGGTATTCTTATCTCATTGCTGTACTCGAACGTCGTATTGGCGAACGCATGAGTCTCAATCTTGATGATGCTATCGTCGAAGATTGGCTCATCTTCGATGTTTAGGATATCAGTCATTTCACAAGTTGCGCACCGCGAATCCTAAAGCTTGTAAAAATTTAACGTTCGACGCGTTAGTAAGTAAGTTTCTTCCTCTTCTTAACGTAACCGGATGAGCGAATATTGTCGATCGATGTTTTCTTTGTAAAAGATGCGTTATCTCTCTGCGTATGTTTCGCTTCGTTCAACACGAGCATCTCAAATGTCACGCTCGCGTTATCGCTGTCGCCGTCGTACGTGCAATCTGACGGTGATCTCTTCTCCTCTGAACTCGAGCAATCGTCCATTCTGGTCAACAATGCGTATCGTTAACTCCATAATGCTCCGTACGATGACTGGCAGGTAAATGATCTGCATCGGCCTTTCCGATATCTTATATCCTGGCGGCACGCTCGGCGAAAATTCGTGTATCGTGTGCACACTTTTGTCGTTGCTGTATGCACCCGCGATCACGTTGCACTCTACACGGATAATGTTTACGTTCATTATGTTGATCGACACGTCCGATTCATGCCACCTTCGCGGTTACAGTATACGCCTCGAGAAACCCAGCAGCGATCCAATGTTATGAGATTTGTTAAAGTTTATTCTGTAGGTACATTTAATCTCACACTTCATCGTGTTGTAATTTGCGCGGAGCACTATCGGGTATTCTCCAATCTCGTCATCGCCGCGGTGTCACCAGCGTCACCCTCGGGCGCGTCGCGTCGCGAACGTTTCCGTAAAATCTCACGTTTCAAAAATTCATTTATGGCATGCAGTTCATACGACCCCTCGGGAATCGTAATTTCTGCATCGTCTTTGCCAAAATAAAATGTATTGTTCGAAGCGTTTACATTCGGTATCGTGTGATAAGTCTCCAAAATTATTAAATCAAGCTCATAGTCATCGTCGCTCAAATCTATGGCTGGAGAGTAATTTGTTGCGAGAACGCTGCTCTTCCCGCTCAGCGTAAGCATCAGCGATGTTGAAAATAGCGTTCGACGAATACTGAGACGCCACGACATTTTGCCGGACTTTATAAATTCACGCGCGTCGACCATTTTGGAGAAGAAACCACAAGGATAGCTGTCCGCAGACGCTCTGATCGTACGTCTGATAGGACGTTCGATTATACTCTATCGTAGCATCGTCTCTGAAATATCGTATCAGTTCCTTGGGCGATCGAAGATTACCAAAACTATCAAAGTACACAACGCGATTGTTTCTCTTTGCGTACGCTACCCAATGAGTACCGGGACCCGTCGTGTCGTCCAGATTTACGATACCATTTTCGTTTCAATGCGCGTCACTAATCGGTAATGCGTCACGCATGAAAACACCTCTAAAGTACGGTACGCGCATACGCTTCGCCAGCTGGTCCAATTGTACGTTAGTGGTTACACTCGTAGGTATTTTTATTGTTTCTTTGGCGTTTTTTTTCTTTTTTTCTTTTTTTTTACTGTTACGCCTCGTCCGCCTTTGTACGGAGCGAGATATAGTCCCCGTCCGTATTTGTACGGAGCGAGATACAGTCCCTGTCCGCGCGTTTCCATCGCGCGACGTTGCAATTCCTCGAGTTGACGTTGCGCGACTTTCCTGTCATTTACCGTTTTCGCCACGCTGGCCGCTCCGCCAATTAAGGATCCGAGAGCGCCCAAAATTGGCAAAATCGGTAACACATCACCTCGTTTCGCCGTTGGAAGTATTCGTTTCTTTTTTTTGTCGGCTTTTTTCTTCGCCTTCATATCCATGCCGATCTTGGTCTTGACTTTCATCGCTGCCCAAACGGCTGCAGCTGCAACTTTCTCGCTCAGAGCCGAATCTCTCGCGATGACGCGTCCTAAGGCTTTATCGACGAGTACCTTGTCCGCCGCGCGTCTGTCGGTGAGATCGTGGCTCTGAGAATACGCAATGTCGTGTTCACGGCACACCGCGTCCAGTAGATTTATGCCCGTTTCACCTCTGACTAATCGCTTTTTCAGCCGAGTACCCGGACCGCAAAACTGATAGCCGGGAATATGTAGTTCGAAAGGAAGCGCGTTTATCACTCGATTGAGCAGACCTCCAATGTAGCCTTCATTTGACGCTGCTGCTGGCATAGGCCACAATCCTTTATCTTCGGTGCAGAATCGTCTATATGATCTCGATTCCACGATTGATTATAATGCTCGACGCAGCGACGATAGGTTTGAACCTCCAAATCCGCCTTTATATATTCCGGAAGCTTGTCCCACACGTGATCGATATAATTACCGCACACGCGTAACAGTACGACCTTCAGTATATATTGCAACTGCTCAGTGCTCAAATTCCGAATCAGAGGGATGCGACAGCGCGAGATACATTTTTGCTACTGAGCGATTCGTGATTTCGCGCGCCTATAAATAAGAGTTCGATCAAAGCCTAGATAACGCAGTGCGAACATGAAATTTGTACCGCAGCCGCTGACGATACGCGTCGCGAACTGTGACAAGAGAGCGCGAATGATGGGAGACATCGCGACGGAGTGCAAGCACGGTAAAATGTTACCGAGTACGCGCCATAATTTGCGGGCTGTCGAATTGTGGTAAAACCAACGTTCTCATAAGCTTGTTCGAGAGTCCGTACGGTGTACGTTTCGAGAACGTGTACGTATACTCGAAATCGCTGCAACAACCGAAATATCGATACTTGGAAAATTTACTGACATCGATAGAAGAAATCGGCTACTTTACGTTCTCCAACAACAGTGACGTCATTCCACCGAGCGAGGCACGTCCCAATTCGATCTTCGTCTTCGACGACGTTGCGTGCGATAAGCAAGATGCTGTGAGAGAATACTTTTCGATGGGCCGCCACTCGAACGTCGATTGCTTCTATCTCTGTCAGACGTACGCGAGGATACCTAAACATCTGATACGCGACAATGCGAACCTGCTGATTCTGTTCAAACAGGATGGTACCAACTTGAAACATGTTTACAACGATCACATGAATACCGACATGTCATACGATGAATTCTGTGCGTTATGCCGCGATTGTTGGCAACGCGAGTATGGATTTCTAGTGATAGATAAGGACAGTCCGCTTATCAATGGGCGATACAGAAAGGAATTTAATACGTTCGCGGTACCGTAACGTAGTTAATCGATGTCGATACATCAAGCAGGCAACATGGATAACACCAAAGATCGCGAGAAAATAGCGAAACAGATTGCGAAAACGAGCGATTCGATTCGCAAAAAATATCGCGCTTTAAAAATTGGTAAAATAGCTGAAGATACAGCGTTGGAGAAACGCTTCAAGCCCATCGTCGAACCTCTAAAACAGATTGTTGAAAAAACCGAGGAATCTCAATCGATTGAAAGAGAAGCAAAGGATCTCGGTATTAAGAAAAAACAAAAACGTGAAGACAGCGATGACGACAACGATAACGATATTACTACTACTGACAAGGATTCATATTGGACAGATGTTGGATAGTTGAAATTAACGCCGCAGTCTAAAAAACGACGTACAATGAAAGAATTGAAAGCCGCGTCAGATTCACTCGTGTTCGAGTCTATACCGATACAATCATCGACAGACTCACCGAAAGAACCACCGCTGTTTCCTGCAAAAGGAAGATGTTTTCGAAACAAAAGACGTCAGTGAACCGTCATTCGAAACAACCATCAAACGAACTCTGCAAACAAGGTTGAGAGACGTTGCCTCTAATATGCTGGGACCATTAGGGCAAAAGTACGTAAGCCCTCTCCTCGATAATAATGGAAAAAACGATACATTTGATCGCGTATACGGTGTTTATTTCGATAAAAACAGTGGTACTTGGTGACAAGAAATTTGACGTTGACAAAAATGACTCCATAATCACAGACAATGTGAGATACAATGATACATCAGGATTGTACGAATTGATCTTCAAGAGATTTCCCGATGACGCGGTTTTTTCCGAGGATGACATACAAACGTATAAAAGTATATTGTTAACAACATGCTCATAGACGTGGTCACAGCGCCCATAATTCCATCAAGGGCAATAGGGGATCCAAGTATATTAACATCATCGCTCCGCTCGTATCTACATATGGAAGTAACAGTAAAAAGAGTGCAGGCGTGAGCAATATATCAACCGCCATGAAATTAAATGACAACAAGATCGATTACGTGCATTGGGACGATCCCAACGATCTGGTGGATCGACTCCGATTGCTCGATGCTTCGCACCGAGCTGATAACAACGCTCACGACAACGAGATGTTGTCGATCATCGAGGAACTTCGCGAAGCCGGCATTATTATAAATTAATCGTATCGATAAAACGAGCCAGTCGATTAACGTCAGTGAGAAAAAAAACAATTTTAAATTGTATATCTTATTTATTATGAAACATTGTCGAAACATGCGATGCGATGGATGTGAAAAAAATGTTAGCTCCGAGAGGCGATGACTCGTTGAGGAATTACACGCTCCGGAGAAATTTTCTGCGAAGACGTGTCATAATTCGGGAATACGACGATCTGTGGCAGGCTGACATCGTCGAGATGCATCCGTACTCGAGGTTCAACAGAGGCTGTCACTACATACTTACCGTCATCGATGCGTTGAGCAAGTACGCTTGGGCCGTACCGCTCAAGAGCAAGGTCGGAAGCGAGACGGCTAACGCTATCGCTAAGATAACTCGAGAGAGCGGAAGATACCCGAGAAACTTGCAAACGGATATGAGAAAGGAATTTTACAATGCTGATGTGCAAAAACTCTTGAAAAAACACAATGTTAACCATTATTCCACGTATACGGTGTTGAAGGCATCGATCGTCGAACGATTCAATCGCACGCTTAAGAACGACATGTGGAAGATGTTTACGCTCAATGGTACTTACAAGTGGGCCGACGCGCTACTGCGTCTCGTATCAGATTACAACGCGCGTAAGCATCGCACTATCGGCATGCGACCCGCTGACGTAACTCCCGCAATCGCCAAAAAACTCTTGGATACGGTATACAGCGCGATAAAGATCGCAGGTCCAGCAAAATTCAAAGTAGGCGAATCGGTACGCGTGAGCGTACAGACAGTTTTCGAAAAAGGTTACATGCCAAATTGGACCACTGAGGTGTTTAAGATCGTTAAAGTGCAGCGTACTAATCCCGTAACTTATCTGCTCGAGGACTATTGCAGAAAATCGGTCGCGGGCGCGTACTACGAGCACGAATTGCATCGCATCACTCATCCGGACGTGTATCTCGTGGAGAAAGTACTACGCAGGAAGGGAGACAAGGTTTACGTCAAGTGGCTGGGATTCGATAGATCGCATAACTTATGGATAAACAAAAGCAGTGTGATTTAATTCATTTTTCTTATTTTTATAATGTATTAAAAAAATAAATATACACTGTATACATGTATACAAAGAGTTTTTATTATTTTTTTCTTCCATTACATTTTTTTTAAACTATACATGTATGCAACTTATGAGACACATGTAAAACTACATGTATTATAAACAATATATGTATTAAGCCGAGTATACAACCCAAATAGGAATATATGATGATAACAACAACATCTCAGTCCGATCAGCTCCAAAAGTAATTGGAGCTAATCAAACAAGTGTAAGTGTCGCTATGCCTAGAGTCCAAGATTTCTACAGCATAGTAAATCCTAAATACCCTGCAGTAATAGTGGAATTACTCCACGGACAACCAACTAGTGGAGATGTGATCCATGTGGTCATAACTGGTTCAGTGCTTGTAGAATTCAAAAAGCAAGATTGGTCTGCAATGATCAAACTCTAACCTCCTTGCTCATGAACGTATTTGTTGCTTCTTCGGCAACAAATCCGTATCTACAAGTCAAAGCTGATAAATTCTTCTCATCCGGAGATCATAGTCGATAGTGTACTTTTCCAGATCATATAAATGGCTGGGTTTAAATAAATAGAAGAGAGAATTAAAGCTAATTCCTCAGCAAGCAGGACCTTGGTTGCTATTATAAATTTTATATACAAAATAAATTTGAACAGCTAAATTTTATTGTAAAACTACATATAAAAACTACAAAAAATACATACATCTATACTACTTATATAACAGTATCATATAAAACTACAAGAATACATATGTTCATACGTACGTACATAGATATGATACATAGGTACGTACATACATACATACATACATACGTGCATATATGCATACATATAAACTATATAAAAAATATAAAAATATATGTACATTGTATAAACATGTATATATTACAATGTATATATTACAATGGAATCCGCCAATGTCCCCACGGTAACGTCTCCGTCGAATCCAGTACGATGTATCGTATACGTTTGTCGTACGGACTCAGAACGATTTTCGACTCCGATACCGTATATACTTGATGTAGCTTGGATCTTATACACGACTGGCGACGAGTCATTTCGATCTCTTCATTCAAGCACCGCATGTAATTGTCGAACGTTATTGTTCGCGCTACGACGTTATTCTTTACACCTTTCGCCTTTTTAATGTTTTTTCTGCCGTCCACCATCACCGCGTACATCTTCGCTCTGAGTCCGACGAATTCCGTCAATATCGCACCGTTATTCTCATCCTTTATTAGGCCGAGTACTTTTTTTATTCACGAGAGGCATCCTGTACGCGTTGCCCGGCGGATAATCGCTCGTATCGAATTTAGCGATATCGCGTTTCATCGTCTCGTACACATCGTCGCACTGGATGTGGTATACGAGACTGTCCGTGTCGGTGTATATGATCTTACATTTGTCGCGATACAGCGATGACATATATACAAGTGGTGAAATTCATACAAGCAGATTTTCAATATATCGAGTTTACACATACTCACATAAATCGGCTTGTTGAATTTCACCTCGAGTTTACGCAGTTCGACGAGTTTTAAATTTTCCGCAAAGACGCTGCGGCTGTGGAAATTTGGTTTCGCGATCATTGCCTCTGCATCGTACTGTCCGTCCCATTTCGTTATCAATTTTATATCCACGTGATTTCGAATATTTTCCATTGTTTTACCAAATGCCGCGTTGTTCATCAATTTGTACAAATTTTTTTCGAAATCGTTTTTCGCGCACGTCCCAAGCTGTGTATTAAGTTTAATGTAATCACGGAGCCAAGTGGATTGAGCGAATTATAATACGCGATGTATCTTTGCGATACGAAGACCATGGCGCGTACATTGCTGCAGGTTGCGATAATGGATGACATATCGCTTCGTATAACGTCGCGAGAAATTTATTCTGCCGCGTGCCGGGTGATTTATCGCGCGTCGGACAGAAAGGTAGGTCAGTGTGTCGATCGTGCAAATGCGGATACTCGAGATCGACCTCGAGAATATAACCCGTAGGCGAATCCGGAGCGATCGCGCTTGCATCAAAGTTCTTAATGTTTTCCATCGAAATTTGGCATAGGGCAGCGGTTGACACATCGCCCATCCGTACAGATTATTTACGTCAAAGGTATGATGACGGTTTCGACGGGTCGTACGAACACATGTACTTGTTATTGGCATGCGCGTATCTGTCGGAACATTGACTGAGACCGTCGCGTATACCGCGCTCGATAAACATAACCATATCAATATTGGTGAGCAACTTAAATTTTACACGCGTATGTTTCAGCATGGCGTCCCACGTGAAACCTGGCAATGTGTAGTAATGCGCGGGATCGAGTCCATAACTCGCGACGCAATTTTCGCGGAAATTTTCAAAAACGTCGGCCAATAACAAGACATCGGTCTTGAGATATAGATCGCTGTATTCGCCGAGCATTTGGATGGAGAACCGTTGCCAAACGTTCGCGGCGTGCGCATAATCGTTCTCCGACACCGTGTCACCGGTCAACGAGCTATAGAATGATTCGCGCGATGGTAAACGCGTGTCCTGCAGCTTGTCCGCGTGATCCACGTATTTGTACGGAAAGACACCTTTGCGCAACAACGTCAAAATCTTCGTTTGATACCGTGGAAAATTTGGAATGTAAAATTTTCAATTTTTCTTTCGTTAGAAAAGATGCCAATTTATCGAGGCTGATATTTAAAAATTTGTACGAATCTATGAACTGCAGGTGTACGCAATTTCGTGAATCTGATCTCTCGGTGATATCTTAAACATGTTTTGTAAACGAAATATATTTTTCTTTTGTTATCGGCAGCACGTCGATCCTGCCTTCGAACGCCGTAGCTACTTCCGTGATGATAAAGTGCGCGTCATAACCGGATAAGTTGTGAAATACTATAGAAATGCAATATGAACCTTTATAATTTAAATTACAATTTGAGTGCGCGGGACCACGATAACGACCGATAAGATGGCAATAATCGCGTATACCTGCGTGTCGTCCGACGCAAATAGTTTTTCACAAATATGACAACGCGTCGCGCTACGATATGCCTCCCACTGCTCTCTCGACAACGTTTTCATGGGGACATTCGCGGATAACAGAATTTTTACTTGATGCGCCAAATCTTCGAGTTGCCGAACGAACCACGCAACGCAATCTTCGCCGCGACGAAATCGATATACCGATAACGCGTCGTTGTACGAGCATCGCACGTAGTATCCGATGCTAAATACCTCGTGCTGCTGATAAGTATACGATGCGTCTTCCTTCTCTGCCGGTTCCATTCGCCATAGTACGCACTCCAAGTCCGCGTAAACGATGAATGAAAGTCGTTCCTTATTCGTGTGGTTCTTGAATTCGAGCCACTTGTCGTCCTCGCTCGGCAGTCGGATGGCGCAATTGTTCATCTTTTCGCAGTCCGTTATATGTGATTGCAATTTTTCAGACGAACTGAAGTAATGTAGGCATCTGCAAACGGAAAATATGATCTTTTAATAAACAATTTTATAAGAGAAATAATAAAATTTGTTAAAATACATACCGGTCGCAAAAGCATTTTTTGTGTTCTTTTTTACTCAGTTGCGAGCTCACAAGACGGGACAGATCTTTGATGTATGCGAAGTGCCCCGCGTTGTCGTCGCGCGAATCCTGCACGTACAATAGATTTGCATGCTTCTCTATCTTCCTTGATGTCAGCCGTATCGGGAGAATCTCCTTTCCTCCCTCGAAGTCGTAAACGTTGATTGAGATGTCATTGATTCGTTCAAACTTCTTTATTTGATCTAACGTCATCGAAAACGTAATATCTTGCAAATTTAACACTGTCGTATAATGCGGGTATGACAATTCCCGATTTATATTCCTTTCAGCCGGATGCAGAGCCGCGATCACCGACCACGCGAAACAAGCATTGTCCTTGGATCATACCGCTCGTTTTAACATAATTTCCCGCGGTAATTCGATGTAACATCCCGCGTGCATTGGATTATATTTGTTCACGTTTACAGTCAAATTTAGAATTCGCGACAACGCCCATTCACTGTCGCGTTCTTGGAATTTTTCGAGCGACGCCAACGTGGGTTCGATAACATACTGCTCGTACCACTCGTTCAAATTTGACACTCGAAAGAGTTCACTATTTTTAGTGTTTATACTTTTGTTCGCGCGTTTATCGCCCATCACAAACTCGCCGTTAAATGCAGTGTTCACTTTCACACTATTGTATCTTTGTACAATGTCTCGCACTCGCTCGAGCATTACACCACCAGCGTCTTCTAAAAATTGCCGCGGGTCGATATAGTCCACATTGATCACCGCACCTGTCAATATATAGCTTTCAAATGCCGTATCAATCGTCGCGCCAAACGAGAGATGTCCAGTGTCTCTACTCGCGTACTCACCACCAACGTGCACGAAACGTTTTTCTAGTTGTACTTTTGCACCCGCGAATCGCGCGATCCTCGCCACCGCAGATTGTCTATTTGCAACGGTGAGTCGAGGACGTTTAATACGGCTAAGTTCCTCGAGTTGTTCGATGCATTCCTCACATCGTTGCAACCACGCGAAACACTCCACCAAGGTAGCGACTTGACTGCACTGCTCCAGCAGCTCGCGTTCCACTCGCTCTAGGTGTTCCATATTGCAAAATCTTGATTCTTTTAAATTGTTGTACTGTCTCATCAAAACAATTTTACATTTTTTTACTTTCTTTTTTTCTTTTCTCTATAGCTGCTTTAACTCGAAGCCAATATATAAAGCGTTGTATTTCTGACATGTCCGGAGATTGATGAGAATAGAACAACCATATATGATTATCCTCGCTTCTTGAAATTATCTCTGCTACTTTTTGCCGCGAGAGGGGTAGTAATATATTGTATACGTGTCCTCTATAATGATAATATGTGCATGCTTCCAGAATTATTTCCTCTCTCTCAGAAGAAGCGGAGAAGCAGAGAGTCGACTTGTAGCATCCCTTAATTCTTGGACGAGGAATCAGGAAATGGAGAGTTGGGGTATAATGTCTCTTTATAAAATACACCGCCACGTTCACTGGTAGATGAGAGATTGAGTCCCATAACGGAGAACTTGTTAATTCTTCCAATGACCTTTCCATATTGTTTTTATATCATATCACACTCTTCCACGGAGCACTTGCATATGACTCGTTCACAATGTTGTCTTTTTTCAATTTGTGCACATTGAGCACATGTTGCATGGCATTATCACACAGACGGACTGTTGGCAATTGGAGCAAAATCGGCTGTTTAGCGCATTGAGAATATCTATCTCGTGCTTCCTAACGGCATACAATACTACAATGTCAATGTCCGCCAGACGAACCATGCATTCGGCATACAGAATTAGTGCACCACCCGTTGAATAATAAAATTGTATTGAACAATACTTTTTATTATTATTCAACGCAAGGAGTTGCGAACGGGTAACAATTTTTTCTATAATCCGTAAGGTCATCACTTTGATCATTTACGTAATTGCTATTGTCAGACAATGCGTGCTCTTCGTCTTCAATATCAATGTCAATATTGTCAATCTCCATTTCTTCTTCATTTCCAAATACTTCATCCACTATTCACAAAGTCTTCCTCATCCATATTAAACACATTTTCTATATTTAATACATTATCCATTTTCACCGTCAACTATTTTTTTCACACACATTAGACTTCCATCTACTGTAATCCTGCACATCTGGCCCATGACCCATTATATATCATCGACAATTTCTTTGTCCCTTTGTCGGAACATCATCATAGGTCTCTCCAATTTGTTTATAGCAGCCGGAGTATCGGCGCTTCTCTTAACACGTCGCGACACGTACGCCGATTTCTACGAAAAAGCCATCATAAGTCTCCCTGATTTGTTTATAGCAGCCGGAGTATCGGCGCTTCTCTTAACACGCCGCGACACGTACGTCGATTTCTACGAAGAGCTATCTTTTCGCGAGCTCTTCCTAAAAAAAAATTTGAACGTCATCGCGCTCCTTTGCGAACATGTCGCTACATGTTTGATTGCAACAATGAAATTCCTAGAAAAAAGGGGGGAGAGGAAGGAGGGGTGGGTGGGATTAACGGTTTGCCATGTCAAAAATTTACGCGATCAGTCCTCTATCGAACGATCTGCACGACAAAAAAAGGTACTCCACTCCTCCATCATTCGAACAACACGCAATGTATTCCGCCAAAGGAAGCAGCGCACCGTACAATGGTGAAAAACGAAAGAAGGAATGTAACGCGTAAGTTTCAACTGCATTTTTTATTTTTTTCTCTTTTTTCCAATATTGTGCAATATTATATATTTAATTTCCACAGTATTTCGGTGGAGCGGTCGCGCGGTGCGCTTACTGACCAGACGTTACACTCTGACGGCCACGGGCTACAAATTTCTGGAAATTTGAATCAACGTTGGTCCACCGAGCTACGTGGAGATCGCTCTGGGAGATCATCGGGGATAGGAATTGATACTGTCTCTCAAAACATGGAAGGGACTCTACGAGCAGCGATGGAATAGCTATAAATTGATTACAAAAACAATTTTATAAGCGTCGGATCGTTAACCGGAATCAGAATTTGTCTGATGAACGACGTTACACTCGTATATCTTGAATCTTTGAACGTACGCGTAACGATGATCGAATCGACGTTACGTCGAATGTTTGCTCTGAACGACTGTATCGATGTGACGTTCGATCGACTCGTCAGATTCATCGATATGATCGATACCAAGTATTCGATACGCGATTCTCCAACATCGCATCTGTTGTAACAGATCCCGAGGAAGTGCCGAATGCGATACGCGATTGCGATATCTTCGATAGACGTCAACTCGTCGATTGCGAGCTGTTAGCTTTATTTTTTAGTGTATAAGAAAAAACATGTGAATAAAAAAATTTCACACTTAAAAATGTATTCAATTTGTTTAAAAATATAAACATATATAATATGCAAAAAACATGTATTTCTTTTATTTCTTTCTTCCCCACCATAAAATAATTAGAAAAATAACATTCGCCATAAGAGAGAGAGAGAGAGAGAGAGAGAGAGAGAGAGAGAGCCGCAACGGGAGAGATAGTAGGTATGCGAGAGAGAGATAGTAGATATACAATAGAGACAGCGCAACAAAAAGAGAAGATGAGAACATGGCGGGCGGGGCGGGGTGGCGGCGGCGGCGGCGGCGGGCCCGTCTCCCCTTCTGACATCATATCCATGCGCAATTTCTTTATATTTTTGTCACTTGTTTATCCATTTTTATACCTATTTGTCTATTTGTTTATTTATTTGTTTATATCACCTTCGCCTTTGCAACTACTATCTTATCTACCCCGCCCCCGTGACGTCATGTCCTCCGAGTCGCAATTTTTTACCTAGTTGTTTATCTATTTGTTTATCTATTTGTTTATATCATCTTCACCGAATCCTACTATCTTATCTACCCCCCCCCCGCGACTTAGTTCAAAGGACTGCCGCCTCTGACTTTCCCCTCCCCTCTTCCCCGCGCCATCCGTTCCCCCCCGCACACCCGCACCCCCCTCAACGCTTTTGAGTTAGAATCGGTGTAGTATACCTACTGATACCGATACAAGCCTTGCTAGATGCCGGATCCGAAGTATTGTTCATTAACCGCAAACTCGCGGATTGCCCCGAAAATTAAAATTCACGCCGGACAACTGTCAGACTTAGGTGCGGTTGGCGAATGGGCAATTCACAAGGAACGATACTGATTCCTGTAAAAATCGGAACACAATCACGGTGGCACCGTTTTTACATGCCATCGCTCTACAGCGACATGCTAATCGACCTCAAGGCCATCACCGATATTATCATCCGACCGCCGTCGGAGTAGCCACGACAACCGCAATCATACCGGACAAATGCTACGTGAATTCTACGAAAAGAACTTGCGGCGTTCGATATTGTTAAAGAAACCGACCGAATAAAACACAAGATCCGAGTATTATCAGATATTACTCCGAACAAAGATATCGGCAACCCGACTATGCAGGAGCTCATCAATAAAGAGATGGACAGCGCCTGGAGTTCTCCTGACGGTATCGTCCGAAAAAAAGATGGGAAGCCGCGGTTTTGTATAGACTTCCGCCGAGTAAACGACGTAATTGCTCGCAACGCATATCTACTGCCACAAGTGTCTGCAACACTTGACAAACTCCGCGGTGCTCGATATTTTTCCATCCTTGATTTAAAGAACGAGGCAAATTTATTGGCAAATACCGCTCATGCCCGAAAGTCGAGAGATCATCGCATTTATTGTACTGGGTCGAGGACTTATGCAGTTTCGCGTAATATCGTTTGAGTGACATTCTGCACCCAATGTTTCAACGACTGCTAGATTCTCGGACCAGAGCTAGAACCGCATGCTTTCATTTACTTAGACGACATTATCGTCGCTGCACGAACGTTCGACGAACATGTCAAAGTGCTGTCCGACATATTCCGCCGACTACGCGACGCACGGCTACGAATCAACCCCGAGAAATGCCGATTTTGCACCGAAATTATTATAAATATCTCGGCCATATTGTTGATCGCAATGGATTCCGTACCGACCTCGAAAAAACAAGCGCAATCCACAATTGACCGATTCCGACCACTGTTAAACACATCTGGCAATTCTTGGGGATGGCGTCGTGGTATCGCCGATTTATAAAAGATTTTGCGACCGTAGTTGCCCCGCTGACCATTCTTACGCGAAAAAACGCACGCTGGGCAGCGCAGAAGTGAACAAAGCATTTGCCGCGTTAAAACTGTAACTGACATCCGACCGGTACTTGCGTGCCCAGATTTCAACCGACAATTTTCATTGCAGACCGACGCCAGCACGCACGATTTCGGTGCCATGCTTACGCAAAACTTTCCCGAGAGCGAGCGCGTTATTACCTATGCGAGCCGCACCTTAAACGGAGCACAATTATAGCGACCGAACTCGAATGCTTGGTTGTGGGGCATCCGATGAATGCGCGGGTACCTCGAAGGGTACCACTTCACCGTTGTAACTAATCACCGGGCTTTCCGATGGCTGTACAAATTAGAATCACCTACTGATTAGGACGATTAGGACGATGGTTGCTGGAACTGCAATACAATTTCGAAATTAAATACTGAAGGGAGGTTGAACAAAGTCGCCGATGCCCTCTCGCGCCAGCCCGAGCTCGCCGCCGTAACACAACTGACCTGCTATTGGTACCGCCAAATGGAAACAGAATAGAATCCGCGCCGTACACCGCACCCGATTATACTATACGCGAAAATAAATTATATCGGCACATAGTCTGAACTTTCGCGAAACACCCGCCACCGAACAATGGAAAGTCTGCGTGTCTTCCGACGCGTTGAAATTATAAGGCAATATTACGACGCTCCGACTGCCGGTCATCTGGGCATCACAAAAACGATAGCGCGAATTTCCGAATTATATTATTAGCCAGGAATACGCGCGTGTAAAAACTGTATTGTGCACAAATCCGAGCAACAGCGATCGTCCGGATTGCCAGGATCGTTTTACGTCACCGACCATTAATCTGATAGAGCCGTTACCCCGATCAAGCAATAGTCACACATGACTTTTTAATATGCAGAATCGTTTTATTAGGTGTACAAAAAAGTTCTGAGCTTTAGATTTCATACAACCGAAATAACAATTTAAATTTTATTTATCTTCCCGCCCTTTTGCGGTTTTAAAGCATGAACATTTGGCCTTCTAAAATGCCATACGATTTGGTGTTTGATGCACATAATCTCAAAAATCAGTAGTGTTCATGATGTTGTACCCCGGATGGGCTACAACGTTAATTTTTAGAGATAGTCGGGTTCGTTAAGCCTAAGGAGTTGGGACTCCGAGCAGGATCAAACGAATGGAAGGAAATCTTCTTGAAATCACTAACATACTTTCTTTATGTTACTTGATTTATTTAACAATTGCACAATTTCTTGGATTTAATATTACTTATTTTATTTCTTTCACACACGGTTAAACGTCGGCGGGCGCGTATCGCGTTACTCTGGCGGCCGTCGACCTGAGACGTTGATAGTACGGCTCGCGTGAACTTCGCTATGCTCGTGTAATATCTTGCGCGATAATTATAATGACGATTCCGAACGACACGGTATGTTTGATTGTTTCCCGACTCTATCTATTCCGCCTTGTGTAACCGGTTATATAGTCTGATCGATGCCTAGTCAGCATTCTGATCGATTGCGTCGATCGGTTGCGTGATATTGATTAAATCAATATTACGCTCGATTTGATCATCAAATTTAGGAATTTGCTGATAGGCTTTTTCGCAATGTTCTCGCGATGCATTTCTGCGGTCTTTCGAAAGACTGGTCGCAATTTCGGCGGTCACACATTTGTGTCATCTTTCGAAAGACTTTTCGAGGTTCATGCGACCTAATTTTGTTGCCATGCGGACTACTTTTATTATTGGTTGTAGACCTGGCTACAACATCTCCCCCTGTTATTAAAAGAAAACGGAGGTACGAAGTTTTCGCTTTTTACATAATTTTTTGTTTTTTCCCGATACATTTTTTGGTATAATCGTTTACTTAGAATCGAATACTTTCGCTTATTCTAACGGCGCAATCTACATTGCATGAGTTATTATTTCGTTTTGTTTTTTCTTTCTTAATACAATTATTATTGTTGCGATAACAATGATTATTATTAATGAGCTGCTTAATTGATACTGGATATACAAAGTGTTTTTGTTGAAAAAAGGGTGTCTCGTTATTGTTTATTTCGTTTTTCATGTCATTTAATTTCTTTGTTAATTCTGTCAGGTCTGTTGCGTCTTGTATAACTTTTAATTTTAATTTCTCTGTCTTATTTGCCTTGAAAGTTTCGCTTAGTAGTGTAATATTATATTTTGGTAGATATGTTTTTATTTCTTTTCCCTTATTGGTGCTTGTAGATTTTATTGTCGCATCTGATGTGACTATTTTGCAATTGTCTGATAACGTTATTTTTCCTGTATTTGTAATGGTTGTACGCGTTTCTTTATTATTTTTGCATGAAATTGTAATAGTTTGTTTCGCTGGTGTGGAATATAGCCAAGAATTGCTTAAGGCTATCCATATGCTATTTTTTATTGTTATGTATTTAATTTTACAATTATTATAACAGTTGTCATTTTCTGTATATACATCTATTTCGCATAACGGGTCGGTTTTTACATTTCTTATTGGAAAGATTTGTTCGCACAAGTAATTTGTATTTATTTGCTTGCATTGTTTTAATTTTTCGTGAGTTAGTTTTGCGTACGTGTGTCTGTTAGTATCCAAAGCGATTAATGGATTGTTCGTCTCAATTAATGCGGATATATTTTGTTTGTATGGTACCGGTAGTGGTATTACGTTTAATATTTCATATAGCGGAAGTGCAATTAACGGGAAATGTAGGATTGTGTACACGTTTGTTTTGTCGCAGTGCGCGCTCATTGTCGTTACTTTTTCTATTGTATGCCAATCCTCTTCCCTTATTTTAAATGGGAAATATGATCCTTGTGGTATTTGTGTGATTGCTTCTTTAAGATTTTTTATTATTTCTTCTAACGGTATTAGTCGTGGGTGTAATATTCCATTTTTTATCGCCGTTAGGTATTCTAGCGTGTCTTCCGCGTTTTGTGTCACTGCTGCAAGTATTGCGTTGGTGATTATAAAATGTTCTTTTATATTTTCGCTACTTATTTCTGTTGTTAGCGTCATTTCTAATTTTTTGACTGCATTAGCTAAAATGTTTTCGTTATTCTGAATTATTTCTTCATGGTTATTTATGTGCGCTATTGTCGCGTTTATGATTTTGATTTGGTTCTTTATTATGTGCTCTGTCGTTTGTTGTTTGTTGTCTAGGATACTTAGTTGCTCATTGATTAATTTTCTATCTTCATTGTCCATTGTTCCAAATAATGTTTTGGCAATAGTTCCTATTCCATCTATTAGTCCTCGTTTTTGTCTCTTGTGCTTTATACAGAGCGTTTATTCTTTTTATTAAGTGTTTTAACCGCTGATAATTGTTTTCAATGATGATATTATAGTTTTGACATGACCCCTTGTTTGTGAGGTGTAATATTGTGCATATATTTTGCGTTTTTTGAATGTATTCTTCTATTTGTTCTGTTCGCTTTTCGATTGGCGAAATATCTATTTTTATAATTATCTTCCAGAATGACTCGATTATGTTCAGTTTTCCTATTTCCTCGAAGTATATTTCGGGCTGGTGCTCGAAGTTTTCTACTTCAAATGGTAATTTTTTCTCTTCTTCTCCATTGGTCATCCATATCTTTATTTTGCAAAAATAAAAATTCTTATTTCTCCTGAAAATTTGTCGATGCTCGAATTCGGCATTTTTTCTTTTTTCATCCTGTTCCCAGGTGTAATATTGCTTTATTCTGAATTTGTTATCTTAAGTTAAACGATTCTCCTGTGAGTCTGTTGAGCTTGCTTTTTTACGACGTATATCGTTTCTCTTGGTGTCTTATTTATTATATCGGTGTGATCCTTCTAATATTTCATTTTTGCGATGAGCTCTCTGGCTGCATTTCGTCAGTTGTCGAAGTGTCTTCCTTGTGTTAACATGGGTTCCCGAGGGAATTATGGTCGTGATCCGCCCGTATTCGATGATCGGGCCGCGGCGGGAGCGTCTGATGACGACTTCGATGTCGAGGTTGATGATATCGAAGTTCGCGAGTTCATGGATAGTCCTGCCGCTCAGAACCACTTCCGTCGTGTGCGGAAGTGGTTATGGATCGTGAACCAATTCTATTGTGATGGAGTGTTCCTCGTCGGCGAGGATTCCATTCGTTTTGTCGCCAACGGTGCCGGTAGGGTGGTTGAGTTACCCTGGTCGGTAGAATTGTACGAATTATTAATTTGTATGCCCGAGGTCGTTTCGGCAGATATCGAAGTGGCTGACAACCCTGAGGATGATCCTTTGGAGGATTTACCGGCCAATGACGAGGACGATATGGGGGATGACCCCGCGGCCAACCCCGCGCAGGCGAGGGACCGCTCTCCTGGGGCTTAATTTTTTATGTGTTTTATAGTTTGTAGTGTAGTACTGTAGTGTAGTACTTTAGTGTAGTACTGTAGTGTAGTACTGTAGTGCTTTTGTAACTGTGGATTATTTTCCGGACCTGTGGATGTTGGATTATTTTCCGGACCTGCTGAGATTCTTCTTCAGTAAGTCCCAATGTTTTTATTTTTATTTTCTTATTATTCTTATTTTATTCTGTATTGTGTGCTTTTTCTTTTATCTCCTTTTTAATTTTCAACGAACGGTTTAATTCGGTTCGCGTGCACATTTATCGTTCGGCGGCCCATTTTTATTTTATAATTTAAATCGCTTAATTTTTCTAGAATTGTGTAGGGTCCGATCCATAACGCGTCTAGCTTTTTTGATCTCCCTCGCCGAACTGTTTCGTCGTGTAGTAGGACTTTATCTCCTATTTCGAACGTGCGTATTTTTGTTTTTCTGTCGTATGTTTCCTTCGCTTTTTGTGTTTCTTCTTTTATATTTTCCTTCGCTATTTGATTCGCGGCTCGTATTCTTTCACGGAGTTCTTGCGCATAATCATCGTATGTATACGATGATTTCGGTGAGCTAGTTAGAGCCGTAGGTAGTGGTGCCTGGTGCCCGTATACCAGTTCGAACGGCGTGAATCCCGTAGCGGTGTGCGGTGTCGTATTATATGCGAACATCGCATACGGTATCCATTCGTCCCAGTCTGTCTGATCATTATTAATATAATGTCGTAAATATTCGGTTAATGTCCGATGTGATCTTTCGAGTGCTCCGTTTGTTTCTGGATGATAGGCCGTCGTTTGCAATTTGTATATTTTTAGTAATTTGCACGTATTTTTAAATAATTCGCTTGTAAAGTTTGTTCCTTGGTCGGTTAGTATTTTGTCTGGAATTCCATATTCTAATATAATTTTTGTGACAAATTCTTTCGCTACTGTTGTCGCCTCTTGATTTTGTATTGGTATTCCTTTGCTAAATTTTGTTAAACTGTCCTGGAATGTCAATACATATTTGTTTTCCATCGTTGTTATAGGCAAAGGTCCTACAATATCTAACGCGCATTTCTCAAATGGTTTTGTTGGCGTATCTGTTATCATTAATGGTGCTTTAGCGTGTCGTTGCAATTTATTTTTCTGGCAATATTCACATTTTGAGATGTATTGCTCAACGTCTCTTTTTAATCCTGGCCAGTTGTGGTGTAATCGTATTCTATTTATTGTTCGTTCAACGCCTTGGTGTCCTCCTATAGGTGCGTTGTGATATTCATATAATATTTGTTTCTTTTCTTCTTCTTTATATTGTTTTTCTGACGCGACGTCGTCAGTTTGCTGCCCTTCTGTTATTGTTGCTACGTTACGGCTCAATGCGTCGGCGTTAGCGTTTGCTTTCCCAGCTTTATGTATTATTTCATAATCGAATTCTTCCAATTTTAATCTCCATCTGACTAAACGTGATCTGGGATCTGTTACGTTAAATAACCATATTAACGGTTTATGATCGGTAATTATTTTAAATTTTGTCCCGTATAAATAAGGTCTGAAATGTTTTACTGCCCATACTATTGCGAGTAATTCTTTTTCAGTCGTATTATAATTCTGTTCTGCTCGCGATAGTACACGGCTGGCGTACGCGACGGGTTGGTCTTGACCTACCTCGCCTTGCGATAAGACGGCTCCTATTGCATAATCCGATGCATCCGTTGTTAGGAGGAATTCTCTCGTAAAATCTGGATATTTTAATATCGGTGCCGTCGTTAATTTATTTTTTAACGTATCAAATGCGTTTTGCTGTTTTTCGGTCCATTCGAATTTCTCTCCCTTTTTTGTGAGTTTTGTTAGAGGTTTTGCTATTCGTGAGAAATCTTCGATAAATTTTCGGTAATATCCGGCTAATCCGATAAATGATTGCACATCTTTTACTTTTTTGGGCATAGGGAAATCTTTTACGGCGTGCAGTTTTGATGGATCTGGCGAAATTCCATTTTCCGTAATTATGTGTCCTAAATAAATCACTTCTTTTCTTAAAAATTCGCACTTGTCCGGTTGGAGCTTTAGATTGTTCTCTCTTAGTCTTTGGAGAACTAATTTTAATCTTTTGTTATGCTCTATTAAGCTAGGACCGTATATTACAATATCGTCCAGATACACTAGACATTTAATTCCTTGCAACCCTGTTAAAATTGAATTCATTAATCGTTGGAAGGTTGCAGGTGCGTTTTTTAGACCAAATGCATTCTGTTAAATTCATAATGACCGTGTGGTGTAGAGAATGCTGTTTTATTTTTATCTCGCTCCGTCATTGATATCTGGTGGTAACCTGATGCGAGATCCAGTGTCGTGAAGTATTTCGCGTTGCCCAGCTGATCAAGTATATCCGTTATATTGGGCAACGGAAATGAATCTCCGATTGTGAGATCGTTTAATTTTCTGAAGTCTATTACAATTCGTAATTTTGTTTTTCCTGACGCATCTGTCTTTTTGGGCACGACTAATAGTGGTGCGTTCCATTGGCTGACGCTCGGTCTGATAATTTCTTGTTTCAACATTTCTTGAATCTGTTTATTTACCTCGTCTTTGTGTTTTTCCGGTAAACGATAAGGTCGTACGTTTACTGGTGACGAATCTGTTCGTACTGCTATTTCATGCTTAATCTTTGTTGTGCATGATAATGTATCCCCTTCTAGGTGGAACACGTCATTGTATTCGTGACATAATTTTAATATAGATTTTCGTTCTTCTTCATTTAAATGTTCTGTGCGCAAGGAATTGTTTATTTGCTCTTCTCGAGCTATTGATTTTGTCTCTTTATTTTTTGTCTGTATTGCGTTCACAGATTCTTGTGTTATTTTTTCTTGTGTATTTATTTCTTCTATTATTACTTGTGGTACTTGCACAATTTTTTCTTCTTCTGTAATATTTATTATACTTATTGGGCATGTATAATTTCGTGGTTCGACTAGGCAACATCCAATAAAAATTCCAGGTATCATTTCCTCTGGTTTCGTCAATCCAATTATATTTTGATTAGTCGTGACTTGCACGATTGTTTCGCTGCGCGGCCCTAAGGTTACGCGCCTGTATGGGTACAGTCTGAATTTCGTATTTTGAAATTGTACTAAATTTATTCTTGGATTGAACGCAGTCATGTATTTCCAAATAAAATCTGCTCCTAGGATTGCATCGTATTCCATTGGCGCATTATCTCGCACTATGTATACGGGGTGTCGTATCTTTTCTCGCGACAGTTGCACCGTAATATGTGTTTTGCCCAATGTTATTATTTCATGTCCTGTTATGCCTGTTAGCTTAGTTTTTTCTTCATATATTAGGACGTGGTCTAGAACATGTTTCAGTTTTATTATTGTTGCTGATGCTCCCGTATCAAACAAAAAATTTATTTTTCTATCTTTGGCTTCTGCAATCGGTAATGTGATCGCATTTAATCCAGTGTTAACGAGCGGTGTCCCCTTGACGTGTGCCACGCGATACTCTGACGCGGGACGCGGGACGGTCGATTTATCTTCACCGGTTTCGCTCTTTTTATTTTTAAAATTCTTCGCGGAATTTTCTCTTCGCGAATTCGAAAAAATTTTTCCGGAATTTTTGCTGTTTTCCGGTTTTCCATTTAATGTCCAACATTCGTGCCGTAAATGTCCTATCTTTTTGCAATAGCTACACTGTTTCTCAACTGTATTTATTCGTGGTTGCCTTTCTGGCTTAGGCAGAGTATATCTATTTGAAAAACGGCTAGTCCTACAATCGTATCCGTAATGACCGATTTTTCCGCATTTTTCACAACGCGGACTAGGTGTATGTGTTTTAAATACTGGCCGGTTTCGATAGGTTAGCGTTCGCATGCTAGGTCCTCGCGTTTTTTCTTCCGCGGTTGCTCCTGCGATTGCTTCCTGTATTGTTTGATATCGCTGCGATCGTACAATTAATTTAATTTCTTCATGTAAACCATTCTGGTAATTATGGAGCGCCTGCTCTTTTATATTTTCTAAGATCGCGCGTTGCTGTTCGACCGTATGATTTTTTCCTTCTTCCATGGATTCGTATAATTCCATGGCTATATTTTCGGTTCGTCTGCCGAATTCTTGTGCATTCTCGTTTGCTTTTTGTTTGAGCGAGTTGAATTCGAGTTGCAAATGTGCGGTGCTTCGTTTGCTCAAATATTCCTTTTCTAATTCTCGTTTCAATTGTTCAAAGTTTATTATATCTCGCGTACGGAAATCCATCATGGCCTTGCCTTTGAATTTAGTGCAAAGAATGGCTTCTAATAGAGAATGTTCATCCGCGGGATGTATATTTTTTATCGCGTACGTATTTGCGTTTAAAAATTCGTACATGCGTCCTCGTGACGTGCCGTCGATCTCTGGGATCATGTTACGCGCGTCTTTCAGTGTGAGGAATGCCAGTGCGTTTCCCGGCTGGTTTCGTATATCTCGATACGAACGTCCGTAAGTTAGATCTAACGGGTGCGGCAGAAAATCCTGAGATATTCTTGTTTGTTCGCCCATAGGCAATTGTGTTTGCCGGCTTAATCCGTTGACTTGCACACGGAGATCGCGTATTTCATCCATTAATTCTCGAATGAGATTGTTATCGGGCGGTGCGTCGATTGTGACGCGGCGGTTCGTTCGACTTTCTTGCGGTCCATGTCTCTCGACCGAATGTCGTAATTGTAAAATTTCGTTGTCGATTTCATTCTGTTGTTCGACAGGTGAGTGAGCCATTTCGTTTATTAATGATTGGTATATATTAAAAGAATTGAATATGCTTCCGTCTCGTAGGTTTGTATGTATGTTTTTTCGCGCTTGTACGTGTGTGTTATTGTGAGAGTCGGTGTCGTTCGGTTCGAGCAAGTTGTAATCTTTTTCGTCGTATGGAAATTCGCGTTCTGTTATTATATCTTCGTCACTATCGTATTGTAGTACGCGGCGCACGTTATCGCGTATTTATATACATTATTTAATGCGTTTCTCGCGGTATTTAACGCGGAGATAGTATGCGGAAAGTTTACAGAATTATTTATTGACCGCGATTTTGGCCAAGTCGCATTTGCTACGCTGTCCTTCGCTGCGGACATTCGCCTTTTTAAAATATAATTTCTTGGACTTACATTAGTAGATAAATCGCATACGCTCGCATGTTCGCTGCTTGTGCTGGTGCGTCAATTGGCTGCGTGTAGTAGTGCGTGTCGGTGAAGCGTCCTTGCTGCCTGGTATCGTTGTACACGGTCAGCGCTGGCTGGCTCTCGGTGCTCGTGGACTCTCTGGTCGTTGCTCCGCTGCCACTGGACACTCGTTGTCGTAGGTCGGCACTCTACTAATATTGCACTGTACACTTGACACAATTTCGTGGGCGGCTTATTTTTTGACGGGGCCTTTTCCGTCCGCCTGTTTTCTACAGGTCTTGTATTTTCTGCTTATTGAGAATTTGATTCTTCTGCCTGTCTATTACTGCAGGTCTTGTATTTTGAGAATTTGATTACTTCTGCCTGTCTATTACTGCAGGTCTTGTATTTTTTGCTTATTGAGAATTTGATTCTTCTGCCTGTCTATTACTGCAGGTCTTGTATTTTCTGCTTATTGAGAATTTGATTCTTCTGCCTGTCTATTACTGCAGGTCTTGTATTTTCTGCTTATTGAGAATTTGATTCTTCTGCCTGTCTATTACTGCAGGTCTTGTATTTTCTGCTTATTGAGAATTTGATTCTTCTGCCTGTCTATTACTGCAGGTCTTATTTTGTTTGGGCGGCTTATTTTTTGACGGAGCCTTTTCCGTCCGTCTGTTTTCTACAGGTCTTGTTTCTTCAAGAAGGAAAACAAAAATTTTTTCTTCTGTCCGTAATGCAATGCATCGGGGCTTACTCGTTTGATTCTGCTGGCTTGATTAACGATGATCCTCTCAAGTTGTTCTTGGGGATGGTTTTGACTATCCCACCGCTGCCACCAAAATGTTGTACCCCGGATGGGCTACAACATTAATTTTTAGAGATAGTCGGGTTCGTTAAGCCTAAGGAGTTGGGACTCCGAGCAGGATCAAACGAATGGAAGGAAATCTTCTTGAAATCACTAACATACTTTCTTTATGTTACTTGATTTACTTAACAATTGCACAATTTCTTGGATTTAATATTACTTATTTTATTTCTTTCATACACGGTTAAACGTCGGCGGGCGCGTATCGCGTTACTCTGGCGGCCGTCGACCGAGTATGTCACCTGAGACGTTGATAGTACGGCTCGCGTGAACTTCGCTATGCTCGTGTAACATCTTGCGCGATAATTATAATGACGATTCCGAACGACACGGTATTGTTTCCCGACTCTATCTATTCCGCCTTGTGTAACCGGTTATATAGTCTGATCGATGCCTAGTCAGCATTCTGATCGATTGCGTCGATCGGTTGCGTGATATTGATTAATCAATATTAAGCTCGATTTGATCATCAAATTTAGGAATTTGCTGATAGGCTTTTTCGCAATGTTCTCGCGATGCATTTCTGCGGTCTTTCGAAAGACTGGTCGCAATTTCGGCGGTCACACATTTGTGTCATCTTTCGAAAGACTTTTCGAGGTTCATGCGACCTAATTTTGTTGCCATGCGGACTACTTTTATTATTGGTTGTAGACCTGGCTACAACAATGATAGCAATAACAAAAGAGCATATTCGATTTTCCATCCACTTCGCGTTTCATCTGAAGAAAAATGCTGCTGAAGCCACTGCAATGATTTGTGCTGCATATGGAGAGAACGCTGTAAGTCATACTACATGTAAAAGATGGTATCAAAAATTTTGCCAAGGAGATTTCAATCTTGAAGATGAACCGCGTGCTGGACGCCCTCAAAAGATTGAAACGGACGAATTGCAAGCACTGCTGGATATAAACTTTGCGCAAACTGAAAAGGAGTTTGCAGAACAGCTTGACGTTACGCAGCAAACCATTTCCGTACGTTTACATACGATGGGAAAGGTTCAGAAGGAAGGCAGATGGGTTCCGCATGAATTGTCCGAAGACAACAAAAATCGTCGGTGTGACACTGCACTCACTTTGCTTTCAAAGTTCCGGAAAAAAGATTTTCTGCACAAAATCATTACAAGCGATGAAAAGTAGATTCTTTATGATAACCCTAAACATAGAAAATCATGGGTTGACCCTGGTCAACCTTCGACATCGATGCCAAAAGCCCAATATCCATGTCAAAAAGGTTTTGCTCTGTATCTGGTGGGATTAGAAAGGTGTGTTGTATTACGAGTTGTTACAACCGGGTGAAACAATCACGGCAGACCGCTACCAACAACAATTGACCAATTTGAGCGATGCATTAGAAGAAAAGATGCCATTTACTGGCCAAGAACGTCATAAAGTGATCTTGCTTCATGACAATGCTCGACCACATGTTGCGAAAGCAACTCAGGACCATATCTTTGCGTTAGGCTGGGAATTTCTCCCGCACGCGGCGTATTGCCCAGACATGGCGCCTTCCGATTACTACCTATTCCGGTCGCTGCAGCATCATTTGGCTGATATACATTTCGTGAGAAGAGATACGAAAATGCATTGATGACTTTATCGTTTCGAAGCCGGTGAGCTTCTATCGTCAAGGAATTCGCAAGCTACCCGAAAGATGGCAAAAGGTCGTTGATGCAAACGGGGAATATTTCGCTGATTAATATTTTTCTGTTTATTTTTTAATAAAGATTGAATTTTACAAAAAAAGCTCAGAACTTTTTTGTACACCTAATACGAAATAGGTGGAGATATCGGCCGTTACGCCACCGCCGACGCCGTCACGAAAAGCCTCGCAAAAGCCGTCATCTATCGACACGGATGCTCAGAAGAGGTATTGGCAGACAATGGGACGCAATTACACTTCGAAAAGCTGCAGCGGATGTTGGCAAGCTTAGGAATCCGACAAAAGTTCACGCCGGCATATACACCACAATGCAATTCTGTGGAGCGTATTAATCACACGGTGAAGATAATGATTAACCAATACATTGACAAAAAAATCATCGCCGATGGGACGAACATATAAGTGAATTACAATTCGCCTACAATACCACCGTACACGACGCCGATCTACCTAAATCACGATCGAAACTCGCTACACCGACCGCCACTAGACCCGACCGGACGATTGCCGTCGTACATCCCGAGACAACGAATCACTATCTCCAAGAGGTGATGCAAATAAATTTAGCGAAAACCTTCCAATGGCAGGCTCATCATTACAATCTGAGACATCGCGATTGGAAACCTGAAATTGGAGAGAAAGTTTGAAAAAAAACGCATTTCTTATCCAATAAAACCGATGCATTCAACGCTAAATTAGCACCTCGGTACAAAGGATCATATGAAGTATGAAAAATAATATCGCCGGTAATTGTCGATTTAAGTGACGCGCGAAGACGCTGGCATCGACATGTACATGTGCGTGATTTGCGCCCTATTCCGGCTGAGTACGCCCGCATCGACGAAAATTCCGAAAACACTGTAGAAGGAGAAGAAACAAATAGACGAGAACGACCGCTAGAAAACAATTTGAAAACAAAACGAATCACTTTTCTCTGCGACACCGTCAAGGATGGAGGACCAACTTAGAGAGTTAGAGAGAATTCTAGAAGAATATTCTAACATGGAATACGATCCCGAAAATCTCGAGATCGAAGAAGAATGAGTGCATCTATGACGACCACCCACTATGACTACCGTCGCAGCGGCCACGATAAGCTCGACCGCCTCAACACTGGCCACCACCAGTTTCGGAACAATCACCAAGATACCGCCATACGGTGCGGCTTTAATCGGCATTCGTATCTGATCGGCAACAGCAGCAGAAGTTGCAAACGCTCATGACGCCGCCATCGTCGCTGCAGCCACGGAAGCGTCCATTGACCGACCCGAAATCATCAAAACCGACGCTGCAATCCGAATGGGTTGTAGGACCCAAACCGCCGCCACCGATTCCCATGGAGATAGCACCCGGGATCATTGTAGACGTACTATATTTTGTCGCACACGTCAGCCGCCGCTACCGGGCCCGACACGGCAACGAGTGATGGCTCATTCGATTTAATCACAACGGCAAATTCCGAATGAGCTAATGTGCCTCGAATTCAGGCATTTAAAAGCGAGGGGGAAATGATGCAACACCTCAGCATTGCCCCGTCCGACGCTTCATCCTGCGGAAAGCTGATCGACCGCCCGTCGATTTTAAAAACGCAAAAAGTACCGATAAACTTTCAATTATCGAGATATTAATTATGGCCTACGGGCCGTACAAGGAATCTGTGCTACTTAGCGCGACGCGGCGGAAATACCCGAGCACGCTCGGAAAAGCCCGAATGCGTAGTTCGAATTGTCATGCCAGTAACAAATAACTTATTTATTGTTATTTTTTATGTAATAAGTTGAGGGTAAAATAATACCTGCGGATCAATCCGAAATTCTCCTAATCGACCGAATTATCGATCCGCGAAATATAAAAAGCTCGATCCGACCGAAATAAGGACAGATTCTCGGAAACGCCGGGCTCGCATCAGCGATTCCGATCCCGACAGAGAATCATCCGAGAAGAGGTTACGAGTATGCAGTCTCAGCCAGGAGTTACTGGCCAGAGCCGATCTTTATCTCTTTTCCAATGCGTCGAATTCGCTTGCTAGAGACACTCGAGGTAGCGTGTTCTCTGTCTCAGCCAAAAGTTATCGGCTAAGTATTATACTTTTCCGCCACCCGAATAACACAAACGGTAATCGCCACCGCCAGGTGTTTCTGGCCGTTATGCCCAATGGCCGACCACGTCGGTGTGTTCACCGCTGTGATCGGTCTCCGCCGTTCTTTTCTCTGAGAATCAACCCGCGATCCGCGCTCGCGATGACATTCAACCGCGCCCGCGACGCTTCGATTCAACCGCGCCCGTGACGTTTCGATTTTCGATCGCGCCGCGCATCAATTTATTGTAAATCGCCGCTGTAAATAATTGCGCAAATCTCCGCTGTAAAATAATCGCGCTGCGCATCAACTTATCGTAAATCACCGCTGTAAATAATCGCGTACATCTCCGCTGTAAGATAACCACGCCCTAATCATCTTGTTTTGTAAAGCACGCTGCAATCGTCGCTATCACGATTTGTCATTTCAGCTTGCCATCTAAATTATTTACTTAAATAAATAATTAACATTAAAAACATTATGTTCGTCTTGCCGTCTTTTGTACCTAGGCAATCCGACGAATGTATCCGTGTATATAAAATTCAGCGAACGCACCGGCGAAAAGGCGGTCCGTTTTAACTTTCAAATAAAATAAAATTAAAAATTTTTATTAGATGTACAAAAAAGTTCTGAGCTTTAAATTTCATACAACCGAAATAACAATTAAAATTTTATATATCTTCCCGCCCTTTTGCGGTTTTAAAGCGTTGACATTTGGCCTTCTAAAATGCCATACGGTTTGGCGTTTGATGCAGATAACCTCAAAAATCAGTAGTGTTCACGATGGCAATAACAAAAGAGCATATTCGATTTTCCATCCACTTCGCGTTTCATCTGAAGAAAAATCCTGCTGAAGCCACTGCAATGATTTGTGCTGTATATGGAGAGAACGCTGTAAGTCATACTACATGTAAAGATGGTATCAAAAATTTTGCCAAGGAGATTTCAATCTTGAAGATGAACCGCGTGCTGGACGCCCTCAAAAGATTGAAATGGACGAATTGCAAGCACTGCTGGATATAAACTTTGCGCAAACTGAAAAGGAGTTTGCAGAACAGCTTGACGTTACGCAGCAAACCATTTCCGTACGTTTACATACGATGGGAAAGGTTCAGAAGGAAGGCAGATGGGTTCCGCATGAATTGTCCGAAGACAACAAAAATCGTCGGTGTGACACTGCACTCACTTTGCTTTCAAAGTTCCGGAAAAAAGATTTTCTGCACAAAATCATTGCAAGCGATGAAAAGTGGATTCTTTATGATAACCCTAAACATAGAAAATCATGGGTTGACCCTGGTCAACCTTCGAAATCGATGTCAAAGCCCAATATCCATGTCAAAAAGGTTTTGCTCTGTATCTGGTGGGATTAGAAAGGTGTGTTGTATTACGAGTTGTTACAACCGGGTGAAATCACGGCAGACCGCTACCAACAACAATTGACTAATTTGAGCGATGCATTAGAAGAAAAGAGGCCATTTACTGGCCAAGAACGTCATAAAGTGATCTTGCTTCATGACAATGCTCGACCACATGTTACGAAAGCGACTCAGGACCATATCTTTGCGTTAGGCTGGGAATTTCTCCCGCACGCGGCGTATAGCCCAGACATGGCGCCTTCCGATTACTACCTATTCCGGTCGCTGCAGCATCATTTGGCTGATACACATTTCGTGAGAATTTGAAGAGATACGAAAATGCATTGATGACTTTATCGCTTTGAAGCCGATGAGCTTCTATCATCAAGGAATTCGCAAGCTACCCGAAAGATGGCAAAAGGTCGTTGATGCAAACGGGGAATATTTCGCTGATTAATATTTTTTTGTTTATTTTTATAATGAAGATTGAATTTTACAAAAAAAAGCTTAGAACTTTTTTGTACACCTAATATATAGTGTTTTAAATATTGATAAAAAATTTTGAAAAATTTACAAATAAAGCTTAATTTTTGTTGTACATTTTTTGTATAAAACATAGATTTTACAATCTTAACATACACATATATTCACACACGTATGCGTTTGTGCATTTCATATATTTCCACATATATGCTATACTGGATTGCTAAAAACAAAATTCACGAATTTTAATTTTAAACCTACGTACTTTTATACCTTGCATTGTATCCTTTTATAGCTACCTAAGAAAATTTATCGCATTATTTCATGAAATACTTGAAAATTTTGTGAATTTCGAAGCTGCCATTTTAACTTCATATTAATAAATTTTGCCATTTTAATTATAAATTCGAAATCTTTGAGCTTAAAAATCTCTAAAAAGCGATTTTTGAACAATTTTAATATTTATAAAAGAAAACGATTATTTTCAGACGTCATCGACATTCAAAGCCTTCTTATGACGTCAATTATTATTAATAAGAGATGAAAATCCAGCTTTCACATTAATTATTCACTAAATAATTACGATTTTGAGCCAAAATTAAACAAGACAACGTGATTTTCTAATTTTTTAAAGCAATATACATTAAAATGAGAATAATTTTAATAAAATTTGCAATCAATGTAGAAAATAATTTTAAAAATATACCGAATTGCTGTGATAATAGATAAGAATGTTTAAAATTATATTAAACAAGAACAAAACCAAACTTTTAGTTCTAAAATATATAATCATTTATTAATTGTCAAAGTAACAAAAAAAATAGTTCCCTGTATATTTTACAAGTATGTTTTATTTATGGCAAATATTATTTTATTAAATATTTCTGTAAAAATTTTCATTATGTATTTTTTCATTTCTATGTCCCATTATCAATTCAGGCATAATGAATTAGCAGAAGTTGTAATATTGACAGGTATTTATTATTTTTTTTTTTTAGTTAAAAAATTTTTTCTTCTTATCCATCAATTTTTTATACAACTCATATTATTTTATATTCTATAATTATAAAAAGTAGAAAATAGATAAAAAATATTTTTGTATTTATTTTTCATTTTTTTTTAAATATATACATCTTGTATACTCTATTAATTGTGCGCACTTACTTAGCTTTAAAACCCTGTGCCTGCAATTCTCCACTACTAAAGACCATCACGAGTCTTGGCCCATCACTAACTATATAGCTGGGATTGCTCTTGTTTCCACACATTTCGTAATCGAATTTATCGTAAGAATCTGTTGCTTCCTGACCTTTTAAATATAATTTTAGATAACCGTCAGTGCATGTCGTCCTAAAAAAATCCAAAATAATGCAATACACAATATGTCCACACATCTATTGGCATTTATAAGGGAACACAACCAAGTGTTCTCCCCCACCTCCGATTTTAATGAACTTCGAATATATTAAAATATAGATAAAAATAAGAAACACGTATTTTTTTATAAGTGCTGAGCTGCATGTGTCATTTTTTTAAGGAGGTGAAACTCCCCTTTAAAAAAAAATCGGTTTTTTTCTTTCACAGCGAATATCATCAAAATTACAAATAGAAAAAAAAGTTTTATACAAAAGTTAAATCGTTTCAAAAGTACTTTATAAAGAAAATAAAAAAGATTTTTTTTAACTTTTTTTTAAGTTTCCCTCACCACTCCATATTTATATCTTTAATTTTGAAATTTTTTAATGATTAAATTAATGGTTACTTTTATACAAATTCAACCATATATGATAAACTTATTTTCCGAAATATCATTTTTGAAAAATAATTATAAATCCCTACGTTTACATGCTATCCGTACCCGTCCATGCGCTCGATTCTTCGCGTTGAACGAATTTCAATCGTCTCATACTGCACTGATTACGCGAGCGAGCAAATCAATACAGTACATTGAATATTAAATAAGAGTTTTATAATAATAATAATAATAATAGTAATAATAATAATAATATTAAAAGTAATAATAAAATAGCAGTGAATTTATTAAACCGTTAAAATCAGTCAACTATTTTGACGATATGTTAACGTATATACTGGAATATTTTGGACACTTGAAGACAAATTATTATATGATTAAAAAAAAATAAATTATTATATTTACATCGTTACATCGTTTATTTAACTTTGACTATAGAGCAGCTAATTGCAATGATCAATGTATTTTGGCCAAGGTATATTTGTGTCCCATAATGTCTTATTGTCACAACACTACAAAGCAATTTACTGACAGTTTCGTGTATTATTGAAGACTTATGAGACACAAGTGTACTTTGTATATAATTTCTTTCTACTAAAATGTTATGCAGAAAATAGATTTAATATTTTTAGCACTGAAACGTGCATTTAATATTGACAGTAAACAGGCAGGAACGCAGCTATTATTGATATAAAAAAGTGTAGATTATTATAGCAAATGCGCAGTCTGATACTGACATTTGTTCTATTACATTCTATTGCTGATAAATACTATCAATTGAGAATAATATAAGATTGAATAAGTAAGTAGTATATAAATATCTATTTATGAAATTTTTATTGTTATTTATATTTTTATACTTTTTGTTTTTCTAATTTTTTATATTAGAATTATTGATTTTATTTGTTTTATTTAATTATTAGTTTAATAAAACAAATAATTTATTAAGTCTGATCGCATTTGCAAAATATTTGTAGATAATAAAATGTTTGTATATTGTACAATATTATCCTTTTTTTTTGTTTAACGGATTTCTTTCAAGGATAATTGTTTTACAGGTATTAAAATTATTATAAATAAATATAAATAAATAAATAAATTTATTATACATTAAATTAATTAGAAAATTTATTCTCTCTCTCTCTCTCTCTTTCTCTCTCTCTCTCTCTCTCTCTCTCTCTCTCTCTCTCTCTCTCTCTCTCTCGTAATTAACGTAATTGAAGATAGGCATTTTAAATAATTTGTCGTTTGTTGCCCGATTAGAAACTTTAATGTCTGTGTCAATCATTAACGATAACTTAAGAATGATTCTTTTATATCATGAGTAATCGCAATAATCATGTCGTAGCTGTCTAGTGCTTGTACACAATTACGTCGATCTTCCTATCTACCTTACAACTTTAATAATCATTACATTAAAATAGAGACATAAATAATATACGAGGACAAATCAATAAGTACCCGTGTTTATAAATAGGCGGCATTATTGATACAAATTGGCACTACCATCGTGTACTACTATCTTTCAAACGACGCTATATCAAATTTCAAAGTGATTTATGCGATAGTTTAACAGTTTAATTTAACAGTAGTGAGCGTGGTGTTTTTTGATATAATGGAAAAAGAGCAATATCGATCCGTGATTCGCTTTTTATTTTTGGATGGAAAAACGTGCGAAGAAATAAAAACGAAATTGGATGCCGTCTATGGAAACTTTTCACCATCTATGACAATCGTCAGATATTGATTCAACGAATTCAAACGTGGCCGTACATCTGTTCTTGATGAGGAGCGCCCAGGCCGCCCAGCAGACGTGGTTATTGAGGAAATCATTGAAAAAATCCATGACATGATTCTCGTTGATCGCCAAAAGTGTTTGTAGTAACAAAGGTCGTAGGAGTATTATACAGAGCGGCATTCAATACTTTGCATAATAATTTAGGAATGAAAAAGCTGTCAGCCCAATGGGTGCTGCGATTGTTCACGATGGACGACAAGCGGATGCGGCTATCAATTTCGAAGCAGTGTTTGGAGTTGTTTAAGCGCAATCCACAGGAGTTTTTGCGTCAAATCGTAATCGTTGATGAAACATGGATTCATCACTACACACCGGACAGTAAGGAATTAAAACAATGGACTTTACTCGGCATGCTCCAAAGAAGGTCAAGATGGTACCATCGGTCGGAAAGGTAATGGCCACTGTTTTTTGGAATGCATAAGGTGTGATCTTCATCGACGTTTTGGAGAAGGAAAAAACTATCACGGAGCAATACTATGCTGATTTATTGGACCGATTCGATATTGAATTGAAGAAAAAACGGCCCCTTTTGGCGAAAAAAAGTATTGTTCCACCACGACAATGCATTCACTCCTCCATCGCCATAGCCAAATTGTTCGAATTGCGCTATGAATTACTACTGCATCCACTGTACTCTCCGGATTTGACTTCCTGCGACTTCTCCCTGTTTTCAAACCTGAAAAAATGGCTCGGTGGAAAGAGATTCACGTCGAATGGGTGACCCTCGAGGAGGTCATCGCTGAAACCTATTTTGCAGAGTTCGACAAATATTTTTCGGAGGGATTAAAAAAATGGCAGGAGCGTTGAAAAAAGTGTATCCTCCTAAAAGGGGATTATGTTGAAAAATAAAAAAAAATTTTTGAAAGAAACTTGCATCTTCATTACTAACACGGGTACTTATCGATTAGTCCTCGTATATAATTTTTAGAAACGATGCAGTTTAATCCGCGAAATGTAATAATACTGCTATTCACAATATTTACTATTTTGGACTTCCTTGTTACATCAGATGAACTTATAATGGGACAAAAATGGAAATTATATTAAAAGAAATGTTAAAAAAAAATATGGATATGAAATGGAAGAAGAAGAATCATTAGACTTCCGAGATGAATTTGATGTACCTGAAGCAGAAGAAATACAGCTCACTGATGAACAAGAAAATTACATACGATATAAAAGAAATGTCATGTGATGTCGATGATATTCCAATGGAATATAAAAGAGAAGCAGTTCAATATTGGAGAAGTGCTAAAGATGGTAAGCTAAGAAAAATTGAATTTGTAATATCAAAATTTCAGAAAATTTTATCAGCAAGACAATTGCGACGATAGGAAAAACAACTGAACGAAAGTGATAATAAATTAGAAAAGTTCAAACAAATTTCAGCAAATACATTAAATAAATTTATTAAAGCAATTGAAAGGGGAGTAATAATTCACGCTATCGATATTGTTGGAGATGAATGGACGCATCAGACGTTCCTATCGTTTTCACTCGCGAGTGGAAGCTCACGAACCGAGCACACAATTAGTCCAGGAGTACAGGTCAACGTGCTGTCCACGCTATGACTTCGATTTCGAGACGTGTGCTCGTCGGTCCGTTTTCGGATCAGAGAATTTAATCTTTTTTTAGCCAGAATAGGATCCAGTACGATTCTTAGAAATTGAGAGAACAAGGAGGAGGGAAATTTCAGGAGAGGGGAATTTCAAATGACAAGAAACATTTAAATTATATTACGTCTACATTTAATTAATGAGAGAATTACAAATAAGTTTTTATTTGAATACATCTATTAACGTCTACATTTTGGGTGGAAGAAGTGAGTTATAAAATGATTTCTTAATTGTGTACATCAGACAAAATACAATTGAGTACGAAAATATTATAAAGGATTTATGTAAACATTATCTCGTATTTTGCAATTACATTTATCTTACATTTAATTATACATATATATATTGTCGCGCGCGGCGATCACGATTACAAATCGCGTTATGCGAATAAGCCGCGCTACTCAAAACTCGACTCTAATAGGCAATGACTCTTTCATTGCTACCTTGAACTTGAGAGAGTACCATTCCTATTCCAAAACCTGAAGCATCAGTATCTAAAATCATCTTCTCCTCTCTTTTCGAAAGAAGAGGTGCGATCGTTAATGTCTGCTTTAACTTAAGAAATGCTTTCTGACACTGCTCAATCCAGATAAACTTAGTCTTCTTTCTTCTTTGTTAATTTAAACAAAGGTGCAATAGAAGAAAAACCTTTCACAAATTTCCGATAATAAGAGCAGAATCCAAGGAAACTTCGGATCTGTTTCTTAATCTGAGATACCGGCCATTCCGGACTGCTACAGTTTTCTCAGGATCCGTTGAGATCCCTGCTGAAGAAACAATATGGCCCAGATATTTCACCTATCTACCAAATAAATTACACTTCTTAGGGTTAATACTAATTGGCAGCAGGAAAAACCTACGAAGATTCTCTTTCAAATTTTCTTCCATCTCGTCGAAGGTTTAATCAAATACGATCACATCATCTAAATAAATCAGGCAAATTTTAGAAAATAATTGCCGGAGAATTCGCTCCATAAGACACTCGAAAGTAGCAGAAGCATTGCACAAACCAAAGGGCATCGCAATAAATTGCCAGAGCCCATACTACCTACAGAAAAAACGGTCTTTTCCCTGTCCTCAGGACAGATTTTCAATTGCCAGTGGCTTTTTAAATCTAACTTTTTAAATCTAAGATAGAAAACCAAGCATTACCTGATAACTGATCGAGAAGATCATCAATTCGGCAGTGGATAAGAATCTTTCTTTGTTATCGCATTTAATTTCCAATAATCTACGCAAAATCTAAGAGAATCATCCTTTTTCTTTACCAAAACTGCTGGAGAGACCCAAGGGCTTGAAGATTCCTTTATAACCTTTGTTCTTTCATCTTCTCAATGATTCTCTCAACTTCAAAACGCATATGAATTAGAATTCTCCTCGAAGCCTGCTTGATTGAACGAAAATTCTGCAATTTAATTTCATGTTGAAGAATTTCACACTTTCCAGCAACAATTTGTTCGGAAAATCGGAACATCTCAAAATTCTTGCAGTAAATCGACAAAAATTGCTTTCTGCCCCTCATCTAACTTACAGGAATTATTTTTGAAGAATTCTCTCAGTTCCAATGGTACCTCTCCCTCAATTTGCATTAACCGACCAAAAGCTTTCTTTCTGATCTCTTTGAAGAAAAAATTCTATAGCTGTCTGTATCCCTATGCGCAAGAAGAAATCCGCGTCTAAAATACAATCTTCAACTATCTGCCACAAATACAGGAATTTCCAACAAAAATCTGCCAATTTCTATCTCAGCAAAAACTTTAAACCTTTTAAACCGGGACCTTTTTCCTTGTGGGATACTTCAAATTACTCCTCTCTATTGGAAAACGCTTCCCCTTAACTCTTACAAAGTTACTATTCACTAGAGTTACATCAGAGCCTGTATCTAGCTTAAATAAACAAACAGCATTATAATATTTAAAAGTCCGCGAAAAACAAAACATTCTTCCCTCGCGTAACCCTTTCCTAAACGCCTAATGCAACTCGGGGCATTCCCCTCCCCGCGTCGAACCCGCTCCTGTAAGCTCGACTAATCCTAATTTCCCTTTTGCGTCTCAGTAAGGGATGAGCATTCCGAACGGAAATATCCTCGTTTTCCACATTGCCAACATTTTTTTGACCCGTTGTTGTATCTCTTTCTTTCGTTGTTTCGTTTAAATTTCTGCTCTCCGAAACCATTTTTTTTCTGAACTTTCCCTCTCCTTGAACGCTTTCGAGGCTTTCTTTCCTCATGCTCGCTCTCGTGTTCCACTTTTCTTTCCCCGGAACCATTTTCGACTTTCCTTCCGAAATCTTCCCCGTAAATTTCCTTAATAACCTTCGCCCTCTCAATAGCCATTATTATCGAAGTTAGTCCCTGTAAGTCCCTGTTTCTCTTTATAAAGCCTCTTTATAAAGTTTGCGAGAGACAAAACAAATGGCGCGCACGCTATTCTGTCACGTATCTTATGAGTACACTCGGGGTATGCCAAACGCGCCAATCTCTCTATTTCCAAACCGTAAGTAACATAATCTTCTTCGTTTTTCTATTTTCGGTTTGTGAAATCGAAATAAGATGTATATGGTTTCCGTTTATGCAAGAAGTTTTTATCAGATATTTTTCAGATATCGTCATGTTTCTAGGTCTTGAAGTAAAGCGTCATTCACGAAACGCTATTTTAAAATTACAATCTTTAATCCATAATCAATTTTCATCACCAAGATTTACGAACTTATTCAAATATACATGATACGAAAGCGATTATTTAGAATATAAATCACTTGGGTACTCCTGTAGATTTCTCTTGTAAAAAACAATTAAAATCAATATGTGGTGTTTGCGGTGAAGTGTTTGTACTTATTTGCGCATAATGCAAAAAGTCTCTCCGTATAATGCATTTCATTTACGACCACCATCTTTGCAATCGATATGAACTATAAATGTTGATACTGAAATTCATTACTTATAAAGATGATGATTACAAAATTATGATTATTAAATTATAGCTTAATTATATTAAAGTTTATCAAAAATATATGTACTCTGTTTATGTTCTCTAAAATATAATTAAAATAAAATAAAAGTTGTAACGGCACCTTTTCCGACGTTGCGAATTAGCTCGTCGGTGCCAGGATTCGAGAGAAAGGGGAGATCCGAGCAAACAACAGAGCAATCAACAAAAATATAAAGTTTATTAAGTGACTATTCATATACAGAGAAAAGTGTGTGTGGTGTGTGTGTGTGTGTGTGTGTGTGTGTGTGTGTGTGTGTGTGTGTGTGTGTGTAAGTGCGTATTCAGGCGCAGTGTAATGTTCCGCACAGTGATATTATTTACAGTTTGGTAGGCAGAGACATAAAAGCGGAGTAGCGGTTGGTTATAAAGATAAAGAGAGAAAAAAATAAAGCTAGAAGCGGAATAGCGGTATTTATAGAGCGAGAGATACAAAGCTCGCAGGAGCAGAGTAACGGTCGCTATACGGCGCAAGAGAAAGACTTACAAGCTAGCCATTTACACTATGTACAAGTCCCAAGCGAAGGCGGTCGCGCGCGCAACACCGGGAGCCCCTGGCTCCGAGAGATAGCACCAACGCCTTCTCCGCGGTAGCGTTAAGAAAGTCAGGAAGACCAACGCCGGTAACACCCTGGCTTCGGAGAGGTAGCACCAACGCCGGTAGCATTCTGGCTTCAGTAGTAATACTACACGATTCTAACTCAGAAGCGTTGAGGAGGGTGCGGGTGTGCGGGAGGGAACGGCGCGCAAACGAGGAGCTCTGGGCAGGGGGGAGGGAGGGACGGCGCGTGTTGGGCGACTCAGTGCCATTGAACGTAAACAGCGTGCGATTGAATCGACGATTGATGCCTTCAGCACCGTGATAAATAATTATGAAAAGATAAATAACGAAGATGATATAACAAATTGAACAGGGCGCGTGGACATGAAGTCAGAGAGGGGGGGGGGCCGCGGCCGTGTCCATCGCCGCCGCCACCGCCGCGCCCGTCGCCACCGCCGCCGAGTAAAAAATAAAAAAAGAAAAAAATTTAAAAAAAGACTCACTAGGTTGAGGTAGAAGAGTCACTTAAAAAAAGTCACTTAAAAATTACAAAGAAGAAATGTCACAATCCAAAAAAAAAATGTCATGTAAAAAAAATACACAAAAAAATGTTTAACAAAATCCAAGAAAACAATCACTCAGTCACTTTAACAAAATATACACAAAAAAGAAAAATGTTAATAATCCATGAAATAATTTTACTCTCTCCGGATTACTCGCAGGAGGGGGACTTCATCCACATACCGCGGGATTAACCCGCGGGGGGGATTTCTAAATAATTGTTCTCCTCTTCCCTCTCTTCCTCCTCTTCCTGTGCCGAAGCCAATGAACGAATATATTCGTACAAGGGTATTGCCCACGGCAATTGCGCAACACCAAAGAGAGGGTTGTTCAATATAATAAATAAGTTGTTCCTCCACATATACCACAAAGTTACCACGGTACTCTGCCCCGTTGAATCTTGCGCGGATAATGACGCGTGGTAATGCCATTGCGAAGACGTTGCACTCAAAGTTCTTCACGCAAAAGCAATTTTTCGCGCACCAGTGATTCTTCGCGCACAAAATTATTATCGAGGCCACGAAGACGTTTCAATGATATGCCTCCACAAGACTCATTGCATGAGACTGAACGCCGGCGTGTCAAGAGAAGCGCCGATACTCCGGCTGCTATAAACAAATCGAGGAGACCTATGATAGCTTTTTTTCGTAGAAATCGACGTACGTGTAGCGGCGTGTCAAGAGAAGCGCCGATACTCCGGCTGCTATAAACAAATCGGGGAGACCTATAATGATAATGATGTTCCGATTTAGACAAAGAAATTGTCGATGATATATAATGGGTCTTGGGGTGTGCAGGATCACAGTAGATGGAAATCTAATGTGAGAAAGAGAGAAAAACTGACGTGCATACAAAAAAACGCAAAAGTATCGCGTAGTGTCTAACGTTCAACGAGAAGAAATGGCAAGTGAAAAGACATCGCAGGAATTTGATTATTTGGCATATATTAGAGATTCATTAAAAATTACTTATCCAACTGAAGCAGTATATTTATTCACATGTATCTTTCTAATGTTTAAAAATATTATTAAACTCAATATTGTAAAAAATATTAAACTCAATATTTTTGTAATTTAACACACATTATATCTCGATGGTATCTCAGTTGTGGAAACTGTGCAAGTATGGAATCTTATAAAAATTCAGATACGCCACCCGAATGGGGTACGTAACTTTTTCTTCTTTTTTTCTTTTTCTCTCTTTTGTCTTTTTTCCTTTATTTGATATGTAATGTATTGTGTGAAATTGAGATTTTTTTATTATTTTTTTGTAGTATTTATGTATATATAATATCAAAATTAATGGCTTTATGAATATTAATCGACAGTGGATACGGTATCAGCGTCGCCAACACAAGGAGTATTTATACTTTTTATTTATACTTTTATTTATACTTTTATGGGAAGAAATTACTCGCAAGAACGTATTTGATTTGCAGAGATTCTTTGGTTTACGTCCATATGAAGATGATGAAGAAGTGTGGTGAACAGGATATTCTCATTTCTACAGAATATTCTCATTACTTTGAATAATTACATAATTGAATAATTACATAAGTAATAATAAAGATCCACAAATGAATGTATATACAATAAATAAAAGTGCATTGTATGAGTTATTCTTTTGTATTAAATAAATATTAAAAAAATTTTTTCACTTTTTTAAATCGTGATTCAATTTCTTTGTCATGTCCATGACCGACACAATGACCTACATTCCTGCTCGACGCGCGCGAGTTACCCCGGCAAGATAAACTTCTCGGCGTTATATGATAAGAAGCGATACGTTGATCGTTAGAATTATCAACGCATGGGAAAGAAATAAAAAACATAATTTGTATATCATATTTATTTTATTCATGGTTATCTGACCATCAATTAAATAATTTGAATACATTTTGTAATACGCAATTAGTATAGTGATATCCGCATCGCATAGTATTATCAGCGTCCAGATTGTTTAGAGAATCTACATCTTCGTAATCAGCATCCAGAGTCTCGATGTACACGCGCTCATCGTCCAGAAGCAAATTTCACAGCCATTGTCGTTTTTTGTGTCCCTTGACATATACGACAGCATCGCTGTCATCGTCGTCGTCGTCGTTGTCGTCGTCTTCTTCCATTCCATGCACAGCTTTTGTAATCAAACTCTTGTAATCAAACTCTAGCTTTGCTGTATGAAATCGTTCCATCGCCCCATTGCAGTCTATGGTGATGACGTATCACCCAGCGTGCGCGAGACTTGTCGGCACTTGCGAGGAAATGCCATGGTATAGGGCTTGCGAAAATGTAGTGAGAGAGAACGGTCCGTTTTCTGAGAGCGGCAAACTCCTTTACAACAAATTGTCCTCCAACGAGAAAACCTTGCAGGTCTACGAACGTTGGCACGATCATGACGAGCAATTTTTCGAGACTGCGGTCGATTTCGATGTATCGTAGATTTTATTGTCTCTCTCTCTCTCTCTCTCTCTCTCTCTCTCTCTCTCTCTCTCTCTCTCTCTCTCATGTGCCAGCGATGCTCTTAGATGATCTTGCGTACAACATTGGTCAATGGATTGTAGTGAACCACGCGATCGTGTATAATGAGATAGTACGCGGTGATATTCATTGGTACGTTCTCCTTAGTCTCAAATTCCAATCTCATGTCCACGGTTGCGCTCTTGACCGATTCGTTTTGTCGAGAATAATCGATGATTACGAATGGACCGTTATGTAGAAAAGACGTGACGGTGAGACTCGGCTCGAGATACTCGTATCCGTAGTAACCTTGCAGAAACGCGCGTACGTTTCATACAACACGGACCATCTGTTTTTGTCGAAATCAAGATTCATCGTCGTACGGATAACATTCCGAGTTCAGATAGAGTTTCACGTTGGTTAAGTTGCAGTCGTCGAATCAGTTCGTGTCCTCAGCCATGACATTTTTGCGACCTGTTTGCAGAGCAAAGATGACGTATCGCGGTTTCTCGAGCTGAGTAGCGGTCTTGATGGCCCACGAACGCTTGGTTGTATGCTGTAACAGCGGAAACTCGTACAGATCCCACGAGCGAAAAGCCATGCTCAAGTATCGTCCGCTCTCCAAAGTGCGCAGCATCGATAGTTTTTTTATCTCGCTCAATAACACGTGCGGCATTCGCCATTGTATCTTGATTAAGTCGACCACGGGATCCAACACCGAATTTCCCATTTAGGCAATTGTTGTCGTTACGAGATCGTATCAAGATAAACTCGTGACGAGCGTTGATTATCACGCATCTGTAATCCTCGCAAAATCCCAACAGTGCGTAGAGAGGTACGCAAAAGTTAAAATATCCATCCGCGCTAGTATACGCATCCCAGCCGGCATTCCTCAGAATCACGCTTCTATCAGATGATGTCGTTACTTAATGTTTGAGCGTGCTGGTTATACCCACGTTTCTGTTACGATCAATCTCCACACCATCAAGCTCATATCGAATCTCATCGAACAGGAACGCGACAAAATTATTTCCCAACACCACATCAGATCCTTCGACAACTTTGTTCTTCGTTAGTTTTCCTCGATATATAGAAAGTTTTCGTACGGCAATGTGTACAGATCCTGTTGCTGTATAGGTATTCTTATCTCATCGCTGTACCCGAACGTTGTATTGGCGAACGGGTTGTACGCATGAGTCTCAATCTTAATGATCATCAAAGATTGGCTCGTCTTCGATGTTTAGGATATCAATCATTTCACAAGTTGCGCACCGCGAATCCTAAAGCTTGTAAAAATTTAACGTTCGACGCGTTAAGTTTCTTCCTCTTCTTAACGCAATCGGATGAGCGAATATTGTCGATCGATGTTTTCTTTGTAAAAGATGCGTTATCTCTCTGCGTATGTTTCGCTTCGTTCAATACGAGCATCTCAAATGTCACGCTCGCGTTATCGCTGTCGCCGTCGTACGTGCAATCTGACGGTGATCTCTTCTCCTCTGAAATCGAGCAATCGTCCGTTCTGGTCAACAATGCGTATCGTTAGCTCCGTAATGCTCCGTACGATGACTGGCAGGTAAATGATCTGCATCGGCCTTTCCGATATCTTATATCCTGGCGGCACGCTTGGCGAAAATTCGTGTATCGTGTGCACACTTTTGTCGTTGCTGTATGCGCCCGCGGTCACGTTGCACTCTACACGGATAATGTTTACGTTCATTATGTTGATCGACACGTCCGTTTCATGCCACCTTCGCGGTTGCAGCATACGCCTCGAGAAACTCAGCAGCGATCCAATGTTATGAGACTTGTTAAAGTTTATTCTGTAGGTGCATTTAATCTCACACCTCATCGTGTTGTAATTTGCGTGGAGCATTATCGAGTATTCTCCAATCTCGTCATCGCCGCGCGCGGTGTCACCAGCGTTACCCTCGGACGCGTCGCGTCGCGGACGTTTCCGTAAAATTTCACGTTTCAAAAATTCATTTATGGCATGCAGTTAATACGACCCCTCGGGAATCGTAATTTTTGCATCGTCTTTGCCAAAATAAAATGTATTGTTCGAAGCGTTTACATTCGGTATCGTGTGATAAGTCTCCAAAATTGTTAGACCAAGCTCGTAGTCATCGTCGCTCAAATTTATGGCTGGAGAGTAATTTGTCGCGAGAACGCTGCTCTTCCCGCTCAGCGTAAGCGCCATGTTGAAAAAAGCATTCGACGAATACTGAGATGCCGCGACATTTTGTCGGACTTTATAAATTCACGCGCGTCGGCCGTTTTGGAGAAGAAACCACAAGCACAGCTGTCCGCAGACACTCTGATCGTACGTCTGATAGGACGTTCGATTGTATTCTATCGTAGCATCGTCTCCGAAATATCGTATCAGTTCCTTGGACGGTCGAAGATTACCAAAACTGTCAAAGTACACAACGCGATTGTTTCTCTTTGCGTATGCTACCCAATGAGTACCAGGATCCGTTGTGTCGTCCAGATTTACGATACCATTTTCGTTTCGACGCGCGCCGCTAATCGGTAATGCGTCACGCATGAAAACACCTCTAAAGTACGGTACGCGCATACGCTTCGCCCCACACGTGATCGATATAATTACCGCACACGCGTAACAGTACGATCTTCGGTATATATTGCAACTGTTCAGTGTTCAAATGCCGAATATCAGAAGGATGCGACAGCGCGAGATACATTTTTGCTACTGAGCGATTCATGGTTTCGCGCGCCTGTAAACAGGCGTTCGATCGAAGCCTAGTTAACGCAGTGCGAACATGAAATTTGTACGGCAGCCGCTGACGATATGCGTCGCGAACTGTGACGAGAGAGCGCGAATGATGGGAGACATCGCGACGGAGCGCAAGCACGGTGAAATGTTACCGAGTACTATACGCGCCATCATTTGCGGGCCGTCGAATTGTGGTAAAACCAACGTTCTCATAAGCTTGCTCGAGAATCCGCACGGTGTACGTTTCGAGAACGTGTACGTATACTCGAAATCGCTGCAACAACCGAAATATCGATATCTCGAAACTTTGTTGACATCGATAGAAGAAGTCGGCTACTTTACGTTCTCCAACAACAGTGACGTCTTTCCACCGAGCGAGGCACGTCCCAATTCGATCTTCGTCTTCGACGACATTGCGTGCGATAAGCAAGATGCTGTGAGAGAATACTTTTCTGGGCCACTACGAACGTCGATTGCTTCTATCTCTGTCAGACGTACGCGAGGATACCTAAACATCTGATACGGGACAATGCGAACCTGCTGATTCTGTTCAAACAGGATGGTACCAATTTGAACATGTTTACAACGATCACGTGAATACCGATGTCATACGATGAATTCTGTGCGTTATGCCGCGATTGTTGGCAGCGCGAGTATGGATTTCTAGTGATAGATAAGGACAATCCGCTTATCAATGGGCGATACAGAAAGGAATTTAATACGTTCGCGATATCGTAACGTGGTTAATCGATGTCGATACGTCAAGCAGGCAACATGGATAACACCAAAGATCGCGAGAAAATAGCGAAACAGATTGCGAAAACGAGCGATTCGATTCGCAAAAAATATCGCGCTTTAAAAATTGGTAAAATAGCTGAAGATACAGTGTTGGAGAAACGCTTCAAGCCCATCGTCGAACCTCTAAAACAGATTGTTGTAAAAACCGAGGAATCTCAATCGATTGAAAGAGAAGCAAAGGATCTCGGTATTAAGAAAAAACAAAAACGTGAAGATAGCGATGACGACAACGATGACAATATTACTACTACTGACAAGGATTCATATTGGATGGATGTTGGACGGTTGAAATTAACGCCGCAGTCTAAAAAACGACGTACAACGAAAGAATTGAAAGTCGCGTCAGATTCACTCGTGTTCGAACTGGGACCATTAGGGCAAAAGTACGTAAGCCCTCTCTTCGATGATAATGAAAAAAACGATACATTTGATCGCGTATACGGTGTTTATTTCGATAAAAACAGTGGTGCGATGCTTGGTGACAAGAAATTTGACGTTGACAAAAATGACTCCATAATCATAGACAATGTGAGATACAATGGTACACCAGGATTGTACGAATTGATCTTCAAGAGACTTCCCGATGACGCGGTTTTTAGGATGACAAATAAACGTATAAAAGTATATTGTTAACAACAAATGCTCATAGACATGGTCACAGCGCCCATAATCCCATCAAGGGTAATAGGGGATCCAAGTATATTAACATCATCGCTCCACTCGTATCTACGTATGGAAGTAGCGGGCGTAAAAAGGGTGCAGGCGTGAGCAATATACCAACCGCCATGAAGTTAAACGACAACAAGATCGATTACGTGCATTGGGACGATCCTAACGAACTGGTGGATCGACTCCTATTGCTCGACGCTTCGCACTGAGCTGGTAACAACGCTCACGACAACGAGATGCTGTCGATCATCGAGGAACTTCGCGAAGCCGGCATTATTATAAATTAATCGCGTATCGACGAAACGAGCCAGTCGATTAACGTCAGTGAGGAAAAAAACAATTTTAAATTGTACATCTTATTTACTATTAAACATCGAAAAATGCGATCCGATGGACGTGAAGAAAATATTAGCTCCGAGAGGCGATGACTCGTTGAGGAATTGCACGCTCCGACGAGAAGAAATTTTCCGCGAAGACGTGTCATAATTCGGGAATACGACGATCTGTGACATCGTCGAGATGTCAGCCTGCCACAGATCATCGTACTCGAGTTTCAACAGAGATCGTCACTACATACTCACCGTCACCAATGTGTTGAGCAAGTACGCCTGGGCCGTATCGCTCAAGAGCAAGATCAGAAGCGAGACGGCTAACGCTATCGCTAAAATAATTCGAGAGAGCGGAAGATGCCCGAGAAACTTGCAAACGGATATGGGAAAGGAATTTTACAATGCCGATGTGCAAAAACTCTTGAAAAAACACAACGTCAATCATTATTCCACGTATACGGTGTTGAAGGCATCGATCGTCGAGCGATTCAATCGCACGCTTAAGAACGACATGTGGAAGATGTTTACGCTCAACGGCACTTATAAGAGGGTCGACGCACTACCGCGTCTCGTGTCAGATTACAACGCGCGCAAGCATCGCACTATCGGCATGCGACCCGTTGATGTAACTCCCGCGATCGCCAAAAGACTCTTGGATACGGTATACAGCGTGATAAAGATCGCAGGTCCAGCAAAATTTAAAGTAGGCGAATCGGTACGTGAGCAAGTACAAGACAATTTTCGAAAGAGGTTATACGTCAAATTGGACCACCGAGGTGTTTAAGATCGTTAAAGTGCAGCGTACTAATCCCGTACTAATCGCGGAAAATCGGTCACGAGCGCGTTCTACGAGCACGAATTGCATCGCGCGACTCATCCGGACGTGTATCTCGTGGAGAAAGTACTACGCAGGGAGGGAGACAAGGAGGAAGACGTCAAGTGGCTGGGATTCGATAGATCACATAACTCATGGATAAATAAAAGCAGTGTAATTTAATTCATTTTTCTTATTTTTATAATGTATTAAAAAAATAAATATACATTGTATACAAAGAGTTTTTATTACTTTTTTCTTCCATTACATTTTTTAAACTATACATGTATGCAACTTACGAGATCACATGTAAAACTACATATATTATAAACAATATATGTATTAAGTCGAGTATACATTAAATAAATCGAAGTATACATTAATAAATCGAAGAGAGAATTAAAGCTAATTCCTTAGCAACCAGGATCTTGGTTGCTATTATAAATTTTATATATAAAATAAATTTTATTGTAAAACTACATATAAAAACTATAAAAAATACATACATTTATACTACATATATAACAGTATCGTATCGTATAAAACAGTATCGTATAAAACTACAAGAATACATACGTTCATACATACATACATAGATATGATACATAGGTACGTACATACATACATACTTGCATATATGCATATATATAAACTATATAAAAAATATAAAAATATATGTACATTGTATAAACATGTGTATATATATATATATATATATATATATACACACACACACACATACACATGTACACACACACACACACACACACACACACACACACACACACACACACACACACACACACACACACACACACACACACACACACACACACACACACACACACACACACACACACACACACATATATATATTACAATGGAATCCGCCAATGTCCCCACGGTAACGTCTCCGTCAAATCCGGTACGATGTATCGTTTGTCGTCGTACGGACTCAGAGCGATTTTCGACTAGGACACCGTATATACTTGGTGTAGCTTGGATCTTATACATGACTGGCGACGAGTCATTTCGATCTCTTCATTCAAGCACGGCGTATAATCGACAGTTATTGTTCGCGTTACGACGTTATTCTTTACATATTTCGCCTTTTTAATATCTTTTCTGCTGTCCACCCTCACCGCGAATATCTTCGCTCTGAGTCCGACGAATTCCGTCATTATCGCACCGTTATTCTCATCCTTCATTAGACCGAGTACTTTTTTATTCACGAGAGGCATCCCGTACGCGTTGTCCGGTGGATAATCACTCGTATCGAATCTAGCGATATCGCATTTCATCGTCTCGTACACATCGTCACATTCGATGTGATATACGAGACTGTCCATGTCGGTGTACATTACTTTACATTTCTCGCGATACAGCGGTGACATGTATTCGTGGTGAAATTCGTACAAGCAGATTTTCGATATGTCGAGTATACACATACCCACGTAAATCGGCTTGTTGAATTTCACCTCGAGTTTACGCAGTTCGACGACGATTAAGTTTCCCGCAAAGACGCTGCGGCTGTGGAAATTTGGTTTCCCGATCATTGCCTCCGCGCCATACCGTCCGTCCCATTTGGTCAAAAGTTTAACATCGACGTGATTGCGCACATTTTCCATTATTTTACCGAATACCGCGTTGTTTATTAATTTGTACAAATTTTTTTCGAAATCGTTTTTCGTACACGTTTTAAAGTGTGTATTGAGTTCGATGTAATCACGGAGCCAGGCGGATTGAGCAAATTGTAGTACGCGATGTATCTTTGCGATATGAAGACCATGGCGCGTACATTGCTGCAGGTTGCGATAATGGATGACATACCGCTTCTTATCGTATAACGTTGCGAGAAGTTTATCCTGCCGCGTGCCGGGTGGTTTATCGCGCATCGGACAGAAGGGTAGATCAGTGTGTCGATCATGCAAATGATGCGGATACTCGAGATCGACCTCGAGAATATAACCCGTAGACGAATCCGGAGCGATCGCGCTCGCGTCAAAGTTCTCAACGTCTTCCATCCATCGAAATTCGGCATAGGGCAGCGGTTGACACATCGCCCATCCGTACAGATTATTTACGTCAAAGTACATAATGTATGACGACGGTTTCAACGGATCGTACGAACGCATGTACTTGTTATTGGCCTGCGCGTATCTGCCGGAACATGACCGCCGCGTATACCGCGTTCGATAAACATAACCATATCGATGTCGGTGAGCAACTCAAATTTTACGCGCGTATGTTTCAACATGGCGTTCTACGTGAAACCTGGCAATGTGTAATAATGCGCGGGATCGAGTCCATAACTCACGACGCAACTTTCGTGGAAATTTTCGAAAACGTCGGCCAATAACAAGACATCGGTTTTGAGATATAGATCGCTGTATTCGCCGAGCGTTCGGATGGAGAACCGCTGCCAGACGTCGCGGCATGCGCGTAATCGTTCTCCGACACCATGTCACCGGTCAACGAGCTATAGAACGATTAGCGCGATAGTAGGCGCGTGTCCTGCAACTTGTCCGCGTGATCCACGTATTCGTACGGAAAGACCTTTGCGCGTTAACAAGTCAAAATCTTCGTTTGATACCGTGAAAAATTCGGAACGTAAAATTTTTAATTTTTCTTTCGTTGGGAAAGATGCTAATTTATCAAGGCTGGTATTTAAAAACTTGTACGAATCTATGAACCGCAAGCGTACGCAATTTCGCGAATCTGATCTCTCGGTGGTATCTTGAACATGTTTTGTAAACGAAATATATTTTTCTTTTTTCTTATCGGCAGCACGTCCTGCCTTCGAACGCCGTAGCTATTTCCGTGATGATAAAGTGCGCGTCATAACCGGATAAGTTGTGAAATATTATGGGAATGCAATATGAACCTTTATAATTTAGATTACAATTTGAGTGCGCGGGATTATGGTAACAACCGGTAAGATGGCAATGATCGCGTACCCGCGTGTCGTCCGACGCAAATGGTTTCTCGCAAATGTGACAACGCGTCGCGCTACGATATGCCTCCCACTGCTTTCTCGACAACGTTTCCATGGAGACATTTGCGGATAGCAGAATTTTTACTTGATGCGCTAAGTCTTCGAGTTGCCGAACGAACCATGCAACGCAGTTTTCGCCGCGATGAAATCGATATATCGATAACACGTCGTCGTACGAACATCGCACGTAGTATCCGATGCTAAATACCTCGTGCTGCTGGTAGGTGTACGATGCGTCTTCCCTCTCTGCCGATTCCGTTCGCCATAGTACGCACTCCAAATCCACGTAAACGATGAATGGAAGTCGTTCCTTATTCGTGTGGTTCTTGAATTCGAGCCACTTGTCGTCTTCGCTCGGCAGTCGGATGGCGCAGTTTTTCGTTCATCTTTTTGCAGTCCGTTGTATGTGACTGTAATTTTTCAGACGAACTGAAGTAATGTAGGCATCTGCAAACGGAAAATATGACTTTTTTTACTAAACAGTTTTATAAGAGAATTTTATAAGAGAAATAATAAAATTTATTAAAATACATACCGGTCGCAAAAGTATTTCTTATGTCCGTATTTATTCAGTTGTGAGCTCACAAGACGGGACAGATCTTTGATGTACGCAAAGTGCCCCGCGTTGTCGTCGCGCGGATCCTGCACGTACAATAGATTTGCGTGCTTCTCCATCTTCCTTGATGTCAGCCATATCGGAAGAAGCTCCTTTTCCTTGATACCGTAGACGTTGATTGAGATGTCGTTGAGATGTTCGAACTTCTTAATTTGGTTCAACGTCATCGGAAACGTAATGTCCTGCAAATTTAACACTGTCGTATAATGCGGGTACGACAATTCCCGATTTGTATTCCTTTCAGCCGGATGCAGAGCCGCGATCACCGACCACGCGAAACACGCATTGTCCTTGGATCGTACATTGATCACCGCTCGCTTTAACATAATTTCCCGCGGTTCGATGTAACATCCCGCGTGCATTGGATTATATTTATTCACGTTTACAGTCAAATTTAGAATTCACGACAACGCCCATCCACTGTCGCGTTCTTGGAATTCTTCGAGCGACGCCAACGTGGGTTCGATAACGTACTGCTCGTACCACTCGTCCAAATTTGACACTCGAAAGAGTTCACTATTTTTAGTGTTTATACTTTTGTTCGCGCGTTTATCGCCCGTCACAAACTCGCCGTTAAATGCAGTGTTCACTTTCACACTATCGTGTCTTTGTAGAATATCTCGCACTCGCTCGAGCACTACACCACCAGCGTCTTCTAAAAATTGTCGCGGCTCGATATAGTCCACATTGATCACCGCACCAGTCAATATACGGTTTTCAAATGCCGTATCAATCTCTCACCAAACGAGAGATCCAGTGTCTCTACTCGCGTACTCACCATCAACGTGCACGAAACGTCTTTCTAGTTGCACTTTTGCATCCGCGAGTCGTGCGATTCTCGCCACCGCAGATTGTCTATTTGCAACGGTGAGTCGAGGACGCTTAACACAGCTAAGTTCCTCGAATTGTTCGATGCACTCCTCACATCGTTGCAACCACGCGAAACACTCCACCAAGGTAGCGACAGTGCACCCTTGGCTGCACTGCTCCAGCAGCTCGCGTTCCACTCACTCTAGGTGTTCCATATTGCAAAATCTTGATTTTTTTAAATTGTTGTACTATCTCATCAAAACAATTTTACATTTTTTTACTTTCTTTTTTTCTTTTCTCTATAGCTGCTTTAATTCGAAACCAGTATATAAAGCGTTGTATTTCCGACATGTCCGGAGATTGATGGCAATAGATCAACCATATATGATTATCCTCGCTTCTTGGAATTATCTCTGCTACTTTTTGCCGCGAGAGAGGTAGTAATATATTATATGCGTGTCCTCTATAATGATAATATGTGCACGCTTCCAAAATTATTTCCGCTCTCTCAGAAGGAGCGGAGAAGCAGAGAGTCGAATTGTAGCGTCCTGTAACTCTTGGACGAGGAATCGGGAAATGGGGAGTTGGGGTATAGTGTCTCTTTATAAAATACACCGCCACGTTCACTGGTAGATGAGAGATTGAATCCCATAATAGAGAACTTGTTAATTCTTCCAATGACCTTTCCATATTGTTTTTATATCACATCACACTCTTCCACTTGTATAGGCCTCGTTCACAATGTTGTCTTTTTTTCAATTTGTGCAAATGGGGCACATGTTGCATGGCATTATCATACAGACGGACTGTTGGCAATTGGAGCAAAATCGGTTGTTTAGCGCATTGAGAGTATCTATCTCGTGCTTCCTAACGGCATACAATACTCCAATGTCAGTGTCCGCCAGACGAACCATGCATTCGGCACACAGAGTTAGTGCACCACCCGTTGAATAATAAAATTGTATTGAACAATACTTTTTATTATTATTCAACGCAAGAAGTTCCAAACGGGTGACAATTTTTTCTGCATAATCCATAAGGTCATCACTTTGATCACTTATGTAATTACTATCGTCAGACAATGCGTGCTCTTCGTCTTCAATATCAATGTCAATATTGTCAATATTGTCAATCTCTATTTCTTCTTCATTTTCAAACACTTCGTCCACTATATTCACAAAGTCTTCCTCATCCATATTAAACACATTTTTTATATTTAACACATTATCCATTTTCACCGTCAACTATTTTTTTCACACACATTAGACTTCCATCTACTGTGATCCTGCACACCCCATGACCCATTATATATCATCGACAATTTCTTTGTCCCTTTGTCGGAGCATCATCATAGGTCTCCTCAATTTGTTTATAACAGCCGGAGTATCGGCGCTTCTCTTGACACGCCGCGACACGTACGTCGATTTCTACGAAGAGCTATCTTTTCGCGGGCTCTTTCTAGAAAAAAAAAATTTGAACGTCATCGCGCTCCTTTGCGAACATGTCGCTACATGTTTGATTGCAACAATGAAATTCCTAGAAAAAAGAGGGGAGAGGAAGGGAGGGGGTTAACGGTTTGCCATGTCAAAAATTTACGCGATCAGTTCTCTATCGAATGATCTGCATGACAAAAGAGGTACTTCGCTCCTTCATCATTCGAACAACACGCAATGTATTTCGCCAAAGGAAGCAGCGCACCGTACAATGGCGAAAAACAAAAGAAGGAATGTAACGCGTAAGTTTCAACTGCATTTTTTTTATTTTTTTCTCTTTTTTTCCAATATTGTGCAATATTATATATTTAATTTCCACAATATTTCGGTGGAGCGTCGCGCGGTGCGCTTACTGAGCAGACGTTACACTCTGACGGCCACGGGTTACAAATATTTGGAAATTGGAATCAACGTTGGTCCACCGAGCATGGAGATCGCTCTGGGAGATCATCGGGGACAGAAATTGATACTGTCTCTCGAAACGTGGAAGGGACTCTACGAGCAGCGATGGAATATCTATAAATTGCTGTTAAACGATTACAAAGATAATTTTATAAGCGTCGGACCGTTAACCGTCAGAATTTGTCTGATGAACGACGTTACACTCGTACGTCTTGAATCTTTGAACGTACGCGTAACGATGATCGAATCGACGTTATGTCGAATGTTTGCTCTGAACGAATGTATCGATGTGACGTTCGATCGACTCGTCAGATTCGTCGATACGATCGATACCAGGTATACGCGATTCTCCAACATCGTCTGTTGTAACAGATCCCGAGGAAGTGCCGAATGCGATACGCGATTGCGATATCTTCGATAGACGTCAACTCGTCGATTGCGAGCTGTTAGCTTTAGTTTTTAGTGTATAAGAAAAAAACATGTGAATAAAAAAATTTCACACTTAAAAATGTATTCAATTTGTTTAAAAATATAAACATATATAATATGCAAAAAACATGTATTTCTTTCTTCCCCACTATAAAATAATTAGAAAAATAACATTCGCCATAAGAGATAGAGAGAGAGAGAGAGAGAGAGAGAGAGAGAGAGAGAGAGAGAGCCTCAAAGATAATAGATATACGGAATATACGGAAGAGATAATAGATATACGAGAGAGAGATATTTATTTTTTACTCGTTGGCGGCGGCGGCGGGCGCGGTAGCTTCACCCCCCCCCCCCCCCGGTCTGACGTCATGTCCACGCGTCCAATTTTTTATATCATCTTCGTTATTTATCTTTTCGTAATTATTTATCACGGTGCTGAAGGCATCAATCGTCGATTCAATCGCACGCTGTTTACATTCAATGGCACTGGATCGCCCAACACGTGCCGTCCCGCCCTCCCCCCTCCCCAGAGCTCCTCGGTTGCGCGCTGTTCCCGCCCGCACACCCACACCCTCCTCAACGCTTCTGAGTTAGAATCGGTGTAGTATTACTACTGGCTTCGGAGAGATAGCATTCTTCTCCGTAGTCTCGGCAAAATAGGAAGGCTGGGAAATCTCGATCGAGGCTCGAAAGCACCCTGAGTCTCGCTCGAGACGGAAACTGATGCCGACTCGTCCGACGAGCCGGTTTATATACCGCTCCGGTTTCTTCTACTTCTACGATTCTCTTCGATGGGAAAAGTTCCTCACTGGTGGGGATTACACAGGTGGTGGCGCTCTAAGAACCCCTGAGTCGGCCCTTGAATTAGTAACGGCATGCGTGCCGTTACAAAGTGTTAATATTCTACAGATTGCATAAAAAGTCCTCAATCAGTAAAATATCTGGAAAACAATATATTTAAGAAAAATGTACAAAAATTAATTCAAAAACATGTACAAAAATCATAAATTTATAATAAAATGTGAAGGAACTCTCAAGGTTTTGAGATATTACATAGGTCTTTCCTTATTACTCCTGTATATAATAAGGGAAAAATCAAACCTTAAGCAATTAGCTGCTCTATAGTCAAAGTTAAATAAACAATGTTTCGTAAATACAATAATTTATTTTTTTAACAAATAACAATTTGTTTTTAATTGTCCAAAGTATTTAGTATATACGTTAACATATCGTCAAAATATTTGACTGATGTTAACGGTTTAATAAACTCATTGCTATTTTATTATTACTTTTAATATTATTATTATTATTATTATTATTATTATTATTATTATTATTATTATTATAAAACTCTTATTTAATATTCAATGTATTGTATTGATTTGCTCTCTCGCGTAAGAGCGTTAGAGCAATATGAAACGAAATTCGTGCAAAGAATCGAGCGCATTGATGGGTACGGATAGCGTGTAAACATAGGGATTTATAATTATTTCTCAAGAATAATATTTCAGAAAATAAGTTTATCATATATGATTGAATTTGTATAAAAGTAATCTTTAATTTGATCATTAAAAAATTTCAAAATTAAAGATATAGATGGAGTGGTAGAGGAAACTTACAAAAAAGGTTAAAAAAAATCTTTTTTATTTTCTTTATAAAGTATTTTTGAAACGATTTAAGTTTTGTATAAAACTTTTTTTTTCTATCTGTTATAATTTTGACGATATTCGCTTTGAAAGAAAAAAACCGATTTTTTTTTAAAGAAGAGTTCATCTTTAAAAAAAATGATACATGCAACTCAGCACTTATAAAAAAAATGTGTCTCTTATTTTTATCTATATTTTAACATGTGTCTCTTTTTTTGTCTATATTTTTGTCTATATTCGAATTTTATTAAATCGAGGGGAGGGACACTTGGTTGTGTTCCCTTGTTAGTAAATATATTTGGTACTTACTCGCCTTTGGGTATTTGTATTGTAAATTTTATAAATTCCAATCGTACGCGTTCCAGATGTTGCGAGTCCTGCATGCCATAGATAAAATAACGACAAACGACTTTAGGTATATAAGGATATGGAAAATTTGGACTAACTACGAATCCTGACGTTTCTTTCTTGCTAAGGATCTTTTGATCGCATTCAGATCCACGGATGTGTTCGCCCTGGTATTCTGTTATGAAATCTATGTAATAAATGAAGTAAATATCGATCAAGATTAGTAAGATTTATGAGATTTCATATAGTAGACAAAATAATCATAATCATCTCACCTAAACTAACAAAACTCTCCGAAAATTCGAAGATACCTTTGAATCCTCGATTTTGTGTATTTGCCGTGCGCTTTAATGTAATAAACAGCACGAACAAGCTGTTTTCTGAAGAATATAATACTAAATTTCGTTGCTGCCCGCAATATGTACCAATAACTGCAGTAGAATTATCGAGACCATCATATACTTTTACGTAATCTAGTGGACAACTAAAAAATAATTTTAAACTTTTCTATTAACTTATTATACTATTATAAAGAAAGATAGCAATATCAGATATAAATAAATTAAAAAATGAAAAATATTCTATTTGGAGAAAAGATAATAAGATATATAAATATTTAGAGAAAAGATAAATCAATTAAGTCCTAAATCTCTTCGAGCTTTTCTGTTTTAAGTCATATTTCGAGTCTACCAAAAGTTTTGCAAAAGTGGCAATTGATATTATATTGCAATTGATATTATATATATTCTCAAATATATTCACAAGACTTTCACAAATATTATTTTCAAAATTGTATTGTGTTTTACAGGTTCCGTCATATCGTGAATCATTGTTAGTATTAATATTTCGTGAACATTGCAGTTTATTTCATCAGCGCGAGAAACAATTGAATTGAGTTGTCCCTCTAGAAGATTTTCTTATGAACAGTTCAAAATAATCACTTCTCTAAAAGACATAACCCTAATTATATTCTGAAACATTTTCTTTTTCCGGAACTTAGTTTTATAATATATTATAATACTAATGATAATACACGCATATATTCATTCAAAATTCAAATTCTTATTTTTATTAATATTTTATTTATTAATTCTTATTTTTATTGCTAACTTTAACTTAAAAATGATATCTAATTATTTGTCGCCGTGCTTTCTAACGTTTCTGATAAAAAAGATATAAGAGAAATTTTTATAAAAATGAAAAATTAGCAAAAATAATTGTGCAAAGAATATTTACACAATTACAATAAATTACAAGAATATTTGCATATCGAATTTGAAAAAATAATTATAGTATTTTTCTTATGAGAATCACGGCTGTGATTCTTGACACAGTTAAGAAGTAAATCAAAGCTAATCACGGTTTGCAGAATATAAACTATCACTACGCCAGAAATTTCGTTGCAGAAATTCGACAATTTTATTTTGTAGCTTCTAGAGAAACATAAATAAATTATTTCACGTTGAACCAATATACAAAACAAGAATTTATTTTAATAAACTTTTATTACTCTTGAAGTTTAACGCAGAGATCATTAAAATCTCCTTTTTAAATTATTATATTTAAAATGCGTGAGTGAGAAATAGAGAGAGAGAGAGAGAGAGAGAGAGAGAGAGAGAGAGAGAGAGAGAGAGAGAGAGAGAGATTTTATACTTAAGATCAAACTGATGTCAATATCAACCTCTTGAAATTGAACAACTTTTATTTAAAATATGTTTTTCTAAAATAACTTTTTAAAAATATTCAAATGTCTCTTAATTTAAATGTTTTACTTGTATATTAATTGATAATTATTAATTGATAATTTATTTATAACTTATATAGTTTTTATGTTATATCCATTCTGTTGTAGAATTTGTTTCAAGTGGTAAAATTTGGGTTGGATAATAACGTGGCGTGTGGTAATAGTTGCGTTCAGCACAGAAAACAACTTTGCAACTGTTATAAAATTCTTTAATATAATTGGTTTTTGTCCTTAATTCGTCATGGATCTAAATGTATAAATCAATCATATTGAAGAGTCTTAGAACAATTGCAAAGTAGTGCTTTTTCTGTTGAATGCAGCCATTTATTTCTGATGAATATAGGATTAAGATATAAACACATCTTTATATAAAAGAACATTAATATAATATATAGAGATAAACATTAATATTAGAAATAAACATTAACATTAGAAATAATATCAGATTGCTCCATCAGCACAATATCAGATCATTAAAACAGAACAACAAATAATTTTTTACAAAATACCACCACAATATAGCCACTTACAACATATTTTCCAAGAAAATAGAAAAATTCTAAAGATATAGCGAGACATTAGAAACAAAATTATCTTAATAATTTAAATAGAGACAATAACAATAATTAATGTGTTTGATTGTCAATAAAAATAGTGCAGTTGGCAACAGTAAAATTTACTAGGACTGCGTTCCGTTTCTTTGCCAGCAAGTGAAGTGGATCCCATATGTTACGAAACATTTTGTACACACACACGCACTCACGCCGGATGCACGCACGCACACACATGTGCATAAACAATTCATGTTTTAGGTGTTAGATGATATTTTTTGAAAAAAATATTGGATAAAACCATTAGCTGTAGCATGATCGAATATTAAAAAATTTGAACAGACACCATTAACAGATAACAATGATAAAAATAAATTACAGTCAGTAATTATTAAAAGTAACTATTAAAAAAACATTTCTTTATTCAAATATATATTTTTCTATTATATAATTAAATAGTATATTTTATATATAAAACAAATAAAGATCTCAATAACTGAAACAAGAACGAATTATTAATTTCATTTGAAGGAAAGAATTAAAAAGAGGAAAAACTACTAATTAGAGTAATGCAAATAAGAGAAATAAAAGAACCTTTTTTCCCTAATAGCGAAGAGATTTTCTAATTTAATAAGAAAATATTGTGTGTTTAAGTGTTTTTTATATAACAGAGATTATTATGCTTTAGAGAATATTATGTTTTGTATATAAAAACTCAAATAACTTTTTATATGATTTATTGTATTTATTTATTTTTTAAACTAGGACTTCCGTTTCCGGTCGTGTAGAATAGAGTTGGCGAATATTTGTAAGAGAGTGTGTGGTGCGATAGTGAGAGATGGAGTGAAGGGCAGAGAGTGTTTGTGCGGAGAGAGAAGGAAAGAGAGAAGGGAAGGGCATAGGAGTGGAGGGAGTGTAGGGCGAAAGGCGAAAAGAGAGAGGAAAGAAGTAAGGGAATTGAAGTTAGATAGAGGGGTAGGGAGGAAAAGTGGTAAGAGAGTTGGGGGAGAAAGAGTGGGGGATTAATAGTGAAAGTCACTAGTAGGATCTGTCTTTGGTAAGTGGCGGCCGCGGAATAAGTAATGAGATAGAGAGGCGACTGAGGGTAGAATAAAGAACAGTCGGCATAGAATAGATAAAGTAGTGATGGAGAAGACGTTAGCAAGAGTGGGTAAAAAGAGAAGCAATAGCAAGGGGGGAGAGTTTAGAGGAGCAGACAAAGAGGAGAAGAGAAGTATTAGGGAATGACTCGGTAGATGAGACGGAAATTTTTAAAAGAAACAAGAAGTTGGGAAGATCGCCGATAAGAAAAAGAGGGAATGAGGAGTTGAAAGAGTTAGTTAGGCAGTTGAAGGAAGAGTTGAAAGAAGAGTTAAAAGAGGTGAAACAGAAGATAAGAGAAATAGCGGATGCTTAAAAGGAAGCGGTGAAAATAGAAGTAGAGAAGATGAAAGAGGATCTGAAGATGAGAGAGGAGAGATGGAACAAGGAGAGGGAGGAGTTAAAAAAGAAGATTGAGAGGATGAAACAGGAGTTAGAGGAATTAAAGATAGGGAAAACAGAGGAAGGCGGAAGAAAGGAGAGGGAGGGAAGTGAAGAACGGTGTAGGAAGAAGGAGGGAGAGAAGGAGGAAAGAAAGAATAAGAATGCTAGAGAGAAGATATGAAGAAGGAGAGAGGGGAGAGAAAAAAGAATATTTTGTTGAAGAGATTGAAGGAAGGAGAAAGAGGACTGAAGGAAGGAGGTGATGAAGAGAATAGGAGTAAAGGTGAAGATGGAAGAAATAAGAACAGTAGAAGCAGATAGGAGGGAAAAGGGAAATATGATGATTGTGAAGGTGGGAAATGAGGAGGAGAAGAGAAGAATAATGCAGAATAAATGAAAACTGAAGGAAAAGAATATATAGATAGAGGAGGATCTGATAGGATGAGAAGAGAGATTAGATGGAAGGTGATGCAGATAGCAACGAAAGAGAAGGCAGGAGGCAGAAGAGTGAAGTTAGGAGAGAGGAATTTGGATTGAAGGGGAATAGTGGACATGGGATGAGGAGAAGGAGGAACTAAGGGACGAGAGAGAGAGAGGTTGGAGTGAGCGGAAAGATAAGGAAGAACAGGAAATGGGGAGGCAAAGGGGAAGGGACAAGAGGAGGGGATACAGAATCAGGAGAATAACTGGGAGGCGAAAAGAGGGAAGAAGGGGGGAAGAGTAAAGAGTTGATAGAGAGTAACAGGGGAAAAAGAGAGTTGTATGGAGAGAGGAGGGAAGAAGAAGGGGATAAGAAGAAGACAATACAGATGGAATTAAGTATAGCATTTTGAAATGTGGCAAGTTTAGGGAATAAGGATATTGATTTTTGGAGGGGACTGGATGGGATGATAATGATGCTGATAGAAACGTGGGTAGAAGGAAAAGACTGGGGAAAAATACAGGGAGAGATTGCCAGTAGGATATGAATGGAGCGTACAGGAGGCGAGAAGGAGGAATAGGAAGGGAAAAGCAATGGGAGAAGTGATTTTGGGTATAAGGAAAGAGTTGATGGTGCGGGAAAAAGAAAATTCGAAAAAGATAGAAGGAATGGTGATAGGAAAAGTGAAATATGATAAAGAGATTTTAAGGATAGTGGGAGTATATATAAATGGGGATATGGGAAGAAAATTAGAGGAGTAGATGGAGGGAAAAGAAGATGAAATAGAGACGAGATTGGGGGGGATTTTAACGCAAGAACGGGGAGAGAAGGAGGGAGGATAAGCTGGAAAGGGTGGGAGAAAGAAGAGATGAGAAGGAATTTGAGAGATAGAAAGATGAATAGGGGAGGAAGGAGGTTAGTGGAATGGATTAAAGAAAGGGCTTGGTTTATTTTGAACGGAGGAATAAAAGGGGATGAGAAAGGGAACTGGAGGCAGGGGGGAATCGGTAATAGATTATGTCTTAGCAAAGGAGGAAAGGACGAAGGAGATAGCACGCTTGGAAATAGGGAACCGGGTAGACTCGGACCACCACTCAGTGGTATGGATGAAGGGAGGAGAATATGAGAGGAAAGGTAGAGGGAGGATGAAGGGGAGGATGTAGGGGAATATGAGATGAGGAAGGAAGAGAAGCATTTAAAGAGAGGTAGAGCTTAGGGAGGGCATAGGGTAATATACAAGAGATAATAAAGGAGTTAGGGCGAAGGATAAAGAATACGTTGGAAAGGCAGGAGGAGAAAAGGAAGAGGAAGAAGAAAGAATGGAAAGAATGGTGGGATGAGAAATGTGAAACGAAGAAGAGAAAGATCAGAAAAGCGCTGAGGGAATAGAGGAAAGAACATAGAGAGAGTCAGGAGTATAGGGGGGAGGAAAGAGAGAATATAAGGAGCTGTGTGATAGAAAGAAAAGAGAGGAGAATGAGAAATGGAAAAGAGAAGCAGAGGAGGTGAAAATGGAGGACAGGTATGGAGATTAGTAAATAAAGAAAGGAAAAAGATAAATGGGGATATAGGAAGGGAGGAATGGGAGAGGTTTTTTAAGAATCTACTTGGGGAAATAGAATGATATGGGGAGAAAGGGGAGGAAGGAGAGTTGGAGAGAAGAGGGATATAGATAGAAGAGAGATACGTAGAGTGATTAGAAGGCTAAAGGACGGAAAGGCGATGGGAATAGACGGAATTCCGAATGAGGTCTGGAGATATGGCAGAGAGGAAATTGAGGAGTGGATCTGGTGAGTATGTAATAGAGTGGGATGGAAGGCCGGAGGAGTGGAAGGAGGGAGTGGTGGTGCCGATAGTAAAAAAGGGGGAAAGGGTGGAGGATTACAGGGAGGTAACAATAATGCACTGTACAAAATATACACGGCAGTGTTGGCGGAGAGGCTAAGGGAGGAAGTGGAGGAAAAGGGGTTGATACTACCAAATCAGGTGAGCTTTAGGAAAGGGATGGGAACAATTGATAATATTTACGTATTAAACTACATAGTAAATAGGCAGATTGGGAAAAAGGGAGGAAAATTAGTAGCATTGTTTGTAGACCTAAAAGCGACGTTTGATTCGGTGGATAGAAAAGAACTGACAAGAACGAGGGAGAGAGGAGTGAGGGAGGGGTTAGTGGAGAGAATAGAGGAGATTTTAAATGAGACTAGGAGCAGAATAAGATTGGGGGGACAAATAGGGGAAGGTTTTTGGACGGCGAGAGGAGTGAGACAGGGATGCTCCCTAAGCCCCATGTTATTCAATCTGTTAATAGCGGATTTGGAGGAGAAGTTAGGAAGAATAAAATGAGGAGGGAAGTTGAGAGAAGGAAAGATATACTCTTTGGCGTATGCGGACGATGTGGTGCTGAGGAGGGAGAAATGAGGAGTATGATGGAAAGGTATTTGGAGAGATATTTGGAGGAAAAAGGATTGGAGTTGAACACAGAGAAAACGAAGATTTCAAGAAAGGCAGAGGCAGGATGAGTAAGGTAGGATGGAAGTGGAAGGGGAGAAGAATTGAGGAAATGAAAAAGTTTAAGTACCTGGAGTACAAGTTGCAGAGAAATGGGGGTCAGGAAGCAATTCCAGCGAATACATGAATAAATGATAAATCACTTTTACATATTATCTAAAAAATAACAGTTTATTGCATAACAGTTTAGTAATTGTTCGATTAAAATATTCTATAAAATATATTTATTATTTCTTGATACAAAAACATAAATAATATTGTTACGTCCAGTGAATTCCGATTCTTTTCTTTCCCAAAAGACGAATAATATCATTTTCTTTATATAAAAATATTGATTTCTTCTTCCATTAAGATACTGAATTATACTGAATTTCAAGAAACAAGAGAAAAATTTGCAACCGCTCTGACTATTATAATGATACGCTTAATTTGAAAAGAAAATTTAAAAGAATTTTTAATAGCATATGTAAAGAATTATTAGTCCCGAGTTAGAACCGTCGCAAGTCAAAATACTGTCACCTTGGCAAGCAAAAGCGAAGGAGATATCTAATGTAAACATCCTACCCTCACACACGCACGCACGCACGCATGCACGCATGCACGTACGCACACATGCATGCCCGTCCGCCCGCACCTGAGAATTCCTGCCACCGCTATTGCCTCTCAATCGCCCTTCAAGATTCAAACGCTGACCATCTCATATAAATAGGGCTACTTCCAAATCGCGGCAGCATTATTAAGATTTTCATTAGTGTCACTTTCATCCATTCAACCAATTATTTGAACTATTCGACTGCACGAAGATCCCAACTTTCTGAAGAGAAGTCGAGACTCGTTCTTTCGAGATAATCACCCCAGTTAATCAACAGTGAGTTCTACATTTATTAATTACATCAATCAATTATAACTCTCAGATTTTTATTTCTTTTCTCTGCTCCATGACACTTTAATCTTCCTCTTCTGTCCTTTCTTTTCTCTTTCTTTGAACTGGTCTGAGCTATGTGAAACTCCCATTGTTCTTCCTCTTTCCTTTCTCTTTCTCATTGAACTGGTCTGAACTATGCAAGGCTCTTGTTATTCTTCCTCTCTCTCTCTCTCTCTCTCTCTCTCTCTCTCTCTCTCTCTCTCTCTCTCTCTCTCTCTCTCTCTCTCTCTCTCTCTCTCTCTCTCTCTCTCTCTCTCTCTCTCTCTCTCTCTCTCTCTCTCTCTCTCTCTCTCTCTCTCTCTCTCTCTCTCTCTCTCTCTCTCTCTCTCTCTCTCTCTCTCTCTCTCTCTCTCCCCTCCCTCTCCCTCTCCCTCTCTCCCTCTCCCTCTCCCTCTCTCCCTCTCCCCCCTCTCCTCCCTCTCCCTCCCCCCTCTCTCTCTCTCATTGAACTGGTCTGAGCTATGCGAGACTCCTGTTGTTCTTCCTCTTTCTTCTCTTTACCTCATTGAACTGGTCTGAGCTATGCGAGGCTTCCGTTTGTTTTTTTCTTTCTCTCTCATACGCAATTCACACCTCTCTTCATTTATCAATTCTTTTTCTCGTAGTGAATCAAACAGAAGTCCCAGTTTCTAAAGTTTGACAACGCGATACTAAAAAACGATCTCATCGTTGTCGTTCTGGCGAAGGATCATTGGAATTAAAGTCAGCGCCGAATCAAGAAATCTAAACAGATATCGAAATAGCAGATCGAATCGTCAATAAGCTATTACTACTCCTGAATCTTTCCTAAACCAACCTTCAATATCTTCATCTAATTCTATTCCTCCTCCACCCCTGTATAACATCAATATCAACCTAGACCACACCAATCGCATCTAGTTATTCACCAGTGCATCCATCCAATGCAGAATACCTAATCGACTTTTATGCCCTATCCCCAGATCCTCTATTTCGAGATGGCGAATCTCTTGACCTCTTGAGGATTTAGAAGACGAAGAATTTCATTCTATAGACCTAATCATTTCATTCCCTAAGGAATATCAAGAATACTCCCTTCCTTAACCTTCATGTAATCCTTTTGTCATTATACACATATTATATACGATTTTTATTATTATATAATTTTGTAATTTTTCTTTTGTTTGCTTATTATGTAATCATTAGTTTAAGTTAACCAGAGAATATTAATTGTATTACCGGGTAGGATCATACCAAAGATTCGTTCACTCATACATTCATATTCTCCCTCGTAAGAATCCAACCCGATGCCCTCCGCACTTATGTATTATAACACCCGCGATATCACATATACACATCTACACAAATATTTGTTCTCTTGTTTCTTTCGCTCTTTTTATATATATCTTTATTTTATCAATTAAAATCATGTTTAAATTTTTATTTTTATTTTTATTTTCTTTAAAATCCTCGATTTCTTTTCCCCATCCCATTGATCGCACGAGGTTTTTCCCTGGTAATAAGAATTAAGTTTCTTTATCAAAAAACGACTGACATCTACGAACATACATCTACAGTGATGCATCATAGCGATTCTTTATCGTTAATCCAGTCAAAGGAACAAGCCGAGACATAAACAGTGCGTTGACTCGAAATCACGTTTCCATGCCTGACTCTCGAGAGAGCAGCTGTTCGTCCTTCCGAGACCATTCAATCCATTTAAATTCTTAGTTCTTAATTTTATAATTTACTCTGGGCTGGGCGTAACAATATTTTTATTTTTACGTATTACTATACAGAAAATTTATCTTTTCTATATATGTAATTATTGATGTCTTCTTTCAGCCTAGATATGTTTATGTGCATTTCATCAATAATGTCCAAAACTGGAAAATTCATATGGAAAATTCATATGTGGATATTTATCTAAATATTTTCAACTTCATAGGTAGGCCATTTACCATAATAAACTGATTTCGTATATTGCTCGAACTCCCTTCGTACTAAACCATATTGTTGATTCAGACACATTAAATCGTTTACTTACAGAGCGGAACGAATCTGATGTTACTAAGACATAAATAATAATTAATTTGCTTTACGACATCAATGCTCTCCTTTGAATGGAATAATATCCAATTTTGACCCAATTAAATATACCAAACAATAAAAAATATTGCGTTCCATTCCGTAATAAAATATTCTTCTATTTCCTTCTATAATAAAATATTTCATCTATTTCCATGGTGAAGCGGATATTAGAATATTGAGTGTTGAAGAAATTCAAGAATTTTCATAGTTCTGCTCTACCATGTCTCTAAATTACAAAAGAATCGTCTACATAATGGAACCAAACTTTAGGTTTCTTGGGCGCTTTGCATAGGGCTTTTTTCTTGAAGTTCTCCATGAAGAGCTTCTTTCTTGAAGTTCTGCATGTTAGCTATTACAGGAAAACATTTACAGACAGAACTTAACCACTTGAAATTAACCCTACAACAGAATGAACACGACAAAAAAGATATAAATAAAATAATCAACAGACATATAAACAAGACAAGAGAGCAGATGCACAAATATCACATGATGAGACAGACAGAAAAATCCTCTCCATCCTCCCATATATAAAAGAAACAACCGATCGGCAGGAAAAGAAATACAACATCCGAACTATCTTTAGATCCCCCCCCCCCCCAAAAATAGGACAAATCCTTTATCTGAGACGATTTTCCTCTATGAAAATTTTGTCCGAAGCTTACATTTTAAATTATATATACATATGTACATATACATTTGGAATACATTACGTGATTTTTTATGCTAAAAGAAACAATTTTTTCCTTTAGCAAAATTGCATGCGATGAGTAATTTTTACAATAAATCAAATTAAAAGTGACGAATGAGCGCGCGTATGTGCGTAGGGCCGACGCGCGTTCCTCAGGTCGGCGCGGCCTAGTACCTAATCTTTGATGACTTCATGTAGTATATTGTTTAAAATATGATAAAAATAAGTATTGTTTTCATCCTTTAACGATTTAATAAAAAAAATATCTGCTTTCGTAGCGTCATCATGAAATAAAAATACATATAATAATATGGTGTATAATATGGTGTGAACTGAGCATTCTATTATTTTAATTACTGCGCAATTGAATATAACAATTAAAAAAATACTAAATTTAACGAATTATTTAAACTTCGTTAAATTTTTTGTTAATTTTAATTATTCGTTAATTTCTTTTTTTCGTTTAATTTATTTTTTAATTATTTTTTATTTTGCAAGATTTGTCATTAAATATACGTCGAATAATGTCAGAAATGTTCTAGCTTATGCAAGATAGTTTTATTCACAGAGTCAATGCCTGCATACAAATAAGAAGATTGCATTTCGAACATCTTTTATAAATTTAAACTTTTAATCAGTCTTTTTCAGAGCTACAACTATTATTACTAAAATTTACGAATATCTCAGTACTGCACAAATGCTACTCACAAATGCTTACGAATTGTTTTCTATTTTATTGTTTAACCGTGTAATCAATAGAATGTTTTCTTTTAACGGAATATGTTAAACGCCTACCGAGAAATTGAACTTTTGAACTTTTTAACAATTATAAATAATTTAATTAAATTGTTTTTTATGAAGGAAAATTTTTTGCAGAGCATATACGCAATATGTATAATATTTTAAATACGGTTATTTCAAAATATTTAAAATATTTTTATAATATTTTTGACATATTTTTAAAATAATTATTTACATAACGTCTACATTATAATTATAAAAATTATTTATTTTATCAAATATAATTTTGTAACGGAGCGCATCCCTCCGCTCTGTTCCTCCTCCGATTTTCCCTCGACCATTCTATCGGAGACCACCGACCACGGAGTGCGGCAGTGGCCGCAAAAGGCGTTACGCCTATTTTTCTAATCTATCTAAATTCGTGAAACTCATTCGTGAAGCATCAGAATATAGCGAAGGGAATGCCGCGAAAACACGATTGTTTTCTCGGTATTCCCTCCGCGCCGCACTACACGCCGTGCCAGCAAACGCTAACGCGCCCCGCGCCACACCAACACCGCGTCACGTAAGCGAGCGAGCGTTTCGCACCGCGCCACGACCACGTCTACAAACGCGTAACTGATCCCACGCCGCGTCGTTACCTTACCGCCGAACTCCTTTTCCTACTCTTCCACATCCCCGCTCCAATTCCTTATCATCCCAATTATATCCGATTCTTTTTCTCCGCTCCTGTGGAGAGGGATGCTACCCCCGAGATCGATCAATTCGACCGATCCGATCGAAAAATATCGAAGTCGATCTCGAGTATAAAAAGGCATCGCTCTCCACAAAAAAAATCATCCTGTTCCGCGTTCCTTCCTGTTCCTGTCCCTTCTGAGAACATATCTCAAGGAAAGCGAGTATCCAAACCGATTCCGGTAGAAAGCCTAAGATCTGTTGGGGCTCTCCCCAACGCGCCAAGTTCGCTTAGCCTAGCTGAAAACCATCTCCGAAACCTTTCACGGCAAGCCGAGAGCTGCTGGAATCTCCCCAGCGCATCGAGTCCGCTCGATCCAATTCCGCTGTCTCCGAATTCCGCCGCCGTATATCGGGGTGCCCCCCGATACCACCGCACTCCCGTCCGACCGATTCCAAGCACCGGGGTACACCCCGATCAGCCGAGCACACTCGGCAAAGACACCGACGCCTCCGCCACAGCTGGAGCTCTCCCCGGCTGACCGAGTTCACTCGGCATTCTTTATACAGACGAGGGGCACACCCCCCGTCAACCGAGCACATTCGGCAGAGAACGGGCATCCTTGTTCTCCGACCCAAGCAATCAGAAATCTTCTCGCGGAAATTCTACCCTCGCGATAAAGACAACGTCCGCGTTCATAACACGCACACGCGATTTAAATCGCCCGAAGATTAAAGGTCCGCGACAACACGTGCGACACCGCCGCCCGCCGCGTATGCCCCGCATTATCGAGTTACGCGTAGCGATATCAGTATCGCGCCGACCGCCGGAGCGACATTTCATCCGTGAGAAGGAAAAACTGTAAACACGCCAATCATCGTCTCGCCCATTTACGGCCAATTCTATTCATGTTCTACCTTGTTATTTTTTTCTTTATTTCAATAAACTACTGTTATAATATAATCTAACTTGAATCTCTACACCAAAATTTTGTCTCCAATGTCCTCGCTTCCCTATCTGGTAACCGATCGCTATCCGCGCGAGAAAGCAAGACCGTTTTATTTTTTCGTTTTTACTTTTCTTGTTTAAATAATTTTAACTTTTTGTAATTTTTTTAACTTCTCTGGTACAAGAAATAATTTTACACATTTACGAAATATAATATGTGAAAAAGTTTCAAGATATCGGTACAATTGTTATTAAAATTTTATGAGATTATATAATTATTGTAATATTATAAAGATAAATAATAATAATTTTGTATAATCTTTTGTTAATTTTTCTGAGAAAATAAAGAGAGAACCAGCTCTCTCAAAATATTTTAACTTATAATTTAAATATTTTATCTTTA